>NW_022147557.1:0-129553 GCF_002938485.1 Sitophilus oryzae
ATTATTACATTTTTAGTTTCTACGATTAAAATAAAGGTAAATTTGATTAAGGTTTATCAAACTTAAACCTTACCGTTTTTTAAATATTTTCAATTTTGTGAAATTGCAGTAAAAATTTTATGGAGAGAGTACAAAAATATAAATATCTATATGGTTGACCGAAAACTTGGATCAATCAGCAGAAATAAAAGCTCGAACAGAAATAGCCAGAGCATCCTTTGTAAAACTCAAAAAATGTCTCTGCAGTGGAGACATCAACTTAAAGCTTAGATTAAGAATGCTAAGGGGTTACATATTTGCAACTTTACTCTATGGTTCAGAGGCTTGGACACTTAAAAAGGCCGAAATGGAGAAGCTTGAGGCATTCGAAAGATGGTGTTATCGGCGCGGCGAATGTTGAGGATTGCATGGACTGACAAGGTTACAAATGTAGAACTGCGACGCAGAATTCAGAAGGACGAAGAGGTGATTAACACCCTTAAAAAGAGAAAACTTGAGTACTTTGGACACATAATGAGAGGACCTTAATATGCCCTGCTGCAGAACATAATAGAAGGAAAGATAAAGGGCAGAAGGAGCCAAGGAAGAAGAAGAACAATGATTTGAGAGAATGGTTTGGAATGACTTCAAACCAGTTATTCAGAGCACCTGTTAACAAAGTTAGAATTGCCATGATGATTTCCAACCTCTATTAGGAGATGGAACCCGAAGAAGAAGAATGTTTATTATTGCAACATTAATATCTTATCAATAAATAATCTTCATTAAATATTTAGTATTAAAACCTTTAATACACTTGGAGAAATGAAGCCTTAAATTTTTTACTGCAATTTCACAAAATTAAAAATATTTCAAAAACGGTAAGGTTTAAGTGCGATAAACCTTAATCAAATTTACCTTTATTTCAACTGTAGAATCTAAAAATAGAATAATATACAGGGCGTTCAATTTAAAAAAAAATACAACTATAATATTTTTTACTTATTTGAGACACTCGGTATTTTGCAAAATTATTTTTAAATTATAGCTCTAATAGCCTTTCACCGAACCCAAAACTTACAATTTGTAAAAATCTAATCGTTTAGCTACAATACTCCGTGTCGTATATGGTGAACAACCCTGTATATAGGAATTTTATTATTATATTAATTTGTCAAATTTATAACTTCAATTGCTTAAAAAAAATTAAACTTAAAGACCTAAAAGTGTAATTTTAACTCATGAATTTTCAGTGTAAATTAAATAAAAATATATTTAAAAATCTAAGATTGAACAAGACTTTGACTTTTTATTAAGGTTATATTTCTAAAAGAAAAAAGTGTAGTCTAAAGTGAAGAATCTTGTCTGCTAATGGCTGCTCAAGTTATTTATGATTTATTGATTATCCAATTTGGGCGAACTTCCAGATACCATGAGTTTTTAAAATCAAGTTTAGTGGGAAGTGGGCAATTTCGGGATATTTGGCGAGAAAGTTATTTTTATAAGTGTTTCTCCAATAATACATGGAATAATACATAATAATAATACATAGGAATGACAGGTCTAAATGTCAAAACTGTCAAATTTCGGAACGAACTTTCGGATGTATGTGACAGGCTTTTTTTATTTCACACGATAACTTCAAATTTCGGATGTCGTACCATCGGATTTCGGGTGCATGAGACTCCGGCTATACTTTCCGGTGAAAAAATAGAAATAACCTTTTAGAACTAACATTCTTTGGCGCTTAGGTAATATTGTTTATTGTATATGGTCAATAAAAACCGCATGCTTTTTTTCCGATTCCATGTGTCACTTTTCCAACTCATAAAAAAGAGAAAAATGTTAAAATTACAAGCAGCGCCGTAACAAGTCAATTTTAAAAAATCTTAAACTCAGCGCAAGAATTAATTCTGAAAAGTAATGTACAGGGTGTTGATAATCAATTCTCTTGTAGCATGCATATTTAAATATCTTTAAATATCTCAAAAACCAATGATTTTAAACATATTTAACCCTTATAATAAATGTTTTTTTTTGAGCTCAAGAATCCAAAAATGAAACAAAATACCGGGTGTTCCATAAGAAAAAATATATCTTTGGTATGAATCTTAGTTTTGAGACACTCTGTATATTTCAAAATAATTTTAAATTGTGCACATTGCCTCCCCACATATACCCATAAAATATTTTGTTTTTACATCTTTCCGTTTTCGTATAATCAACCGAGGCGAATGAGGTGCGCCACCCTGTATATATTCCTCTACTCTTTCCAGTATTGTGTAATTTATTAGATTGTTAGTATCACAAATTATATTTGACAATAAACTTCATAAAAAGCTTACAAAAATAGTTTTTCTACTTTTCTTACATTACTTTAAAATGAATTATTTTTAATTTAATATTTCTTTAAACAGATATTTTCTTTGTCGTTATTTTATTTGATCGCTTCAGCATGAAAAATCACCGTTTGTCTTGAGGTAGACGCATCTTCCACCTTTTCTTTGTTGGAAAAATTGCCCCATCGGCAACCTATTTTCCTTTTTTTTTTCTTTTCCCAGACCTTTTTTTCTTTATTTACAAAATTTAGATAAATTAAGATTTACGTGTACAGTTTCTAACGTTATTGGTTCACATAAAATCAGTGCCAGGTAAAGAGGAACTTTTTTATAATGTTTTACAACAAATGGATTTTGGTGCTGATAAATATGTCAGCATTATATTGGAATTTATAGGCAGTATACAGTTTTTTTTACGAAACTGGTTTATTTGAAACTTTTTAAATAAAAATTTGATTTTCTTTCTTAGATATTTTCCAAAATCTGTTACCTACCCCTATTATCCGATTCTTTTCTGTTATGACAGTTTTTATTTTTATTGAAATAGTATATTGTTTTATTAAAAGTAAAAATGATACTTTTTGTGTTGAGGTTGTACGTTAACTTTTTTTTTAATAATTTTTTAAACAATTTCCAGCGCAAACGACGCAAATAATGTAAAAAATAATATCTTGTAAGTAATTATACAGGGTGATTCTTAACCTATAGGCATAACGTTGGGAAATTATTGCCGATGACAAATAATGACTAATAATGAAAAAAAAAGTTCGTAAAATATTTTTATTTACGGAGATAACAAACCATTTGAAATAAAAACGAAAAACGCAAATTCCATTAAATTGAATGCATTTACTGATAAAGTTGATAAATTTTTGTGAAAAAAAGAACTCAAATTATTTCAGAATCTAACAATATTTTACTAACATTTTTTTTTTCGTTATTAGTCATTATTTGTCATCAGCAATAATTTCCCAAGTTTATGCGTATAGGTTAAGAATCACCCTATATATCGGGCAACAATGAGTTCATACGTTGATTTTGATACTTAATGTCAGTTTAATAATGTACTTTGTACAGGGTGTCCCATTTTGGTTGAAATCATACGGTATCTCCATTATTCGTGAAGATAGAAGGGCGCGGTTTTTACAAACCTGTGCCACTTTTTTGTCAAATGGAAGATGCTGTCAACAAAATGTTTATAAACCTTTTTGTTTATGAGCTACAGGGTCTTTTCGAAAATTTTGCAATTTGGGACCGCCCCCGTATCTCCCTTATTATGGATGATATCGAAAAGCTGAAAACTGATTCTTGTAGAACTTTTTACGTAAAATACAGTGGCGTAGTCTGTTTTTCTACGAAAAAAATATTTTTGAAAATATGAACTAAAGTTATGTTTTTTCAAATGGAACACCCTGTATATTTATAAATCACATGATCCGCTTTGCTATGAGCTTCTCAAATATATATATCACTCTATATTTATTTTCACTATTTACTACAATATTTAATATATATCATTTTCTTATTAGTAGGCCGTGATAAATAACAAAATCCAAAATGGTATTTACTAAAATAGACATGCACATATTAAAATTTTATTTGTAATTGATATATTTTACTTTTGAACTGTTACCACTGAACCTCTAAATATATTTTTCTCTTTTTTATAACGGAATTTATTATAATGGGATGGGTTTGCAAATATTTAAAAGCTTGCATTATTGAAGCATTTTTCAGGTGTTCAACATCGTATTAGTTGCCACGATATATTTCATATTTCAAAAATCCCCAAAATCAGAGATCGAGAACAGACACTCCGGGAATCAGGGAGGCCATCATATGTGTACATTGGTTCCAATTCATTGATTTGAGAAATAATAATTTAACAAAATTCTAATATTTTCGTTGTAATTGTGAGGGGGAGTCCCCCATCTTGCTGAAAGTATATTTCACGTAAATTAGCTAAAGGAATATTTAAAAGTTCCGATATGATAGCTTCCAAGATTTACAATTAGCGGTAGAGATTTAAGTTTCCCTAATATACAAAGAATTAATTAGTGGCTCTCAAAATAAAACAAGAGACAGATAGCAGTATTACTCTTAATAATTCTTTAGTTTCTTTTATTATCAATCATGGCCTACTAAAAAAATGATCTTTTAATATGTTTTTTTTAAATATTGCCTTAAATAATGAAAACAAATATAGAGTGTTATATATTTTTGAGAAGCTTATAACAAGCCAGATCATATAATTCATAAATATACAGGGTGTGCCATTTAATAAAACATAACTTTAGTTCATATTTTTAAAAATATTATTTACGTAGAATAACACACTTGTAGCGTTTTTTTAAACAACTACCACTGCGAACGGCAGCTTTTCATCGGAGAGCAGTCGTGGATAAGGTATTTCACTAGAGAGAAAATTCATCAATAATAATAAACAAAAGATATATAGATATTGGGCGCCAGGCATGTACAGAGAAAGAAAACACAGTTGTATAATACTTAAAACTAATGACTATATTTATTCGTGATGAATTCTGATGGTAAATAGCATTGTACAATTAATATAATTATTATAGTGGTTACTTGTTGAGTAAAACTATATATGTAAATAATATTAAATACGTTCTATGAAAAGACTATAAAGAAAATACAATGCGTGTAACGTTATAGAAAATATAGGAAAAGTAGCATTACTTTATTTAAATTGTTAAATTTATACGGTGTTAAATCAGATGTGTTGCAACCTGTAGATTCTAGAATCTATCTCGTTATTCATCTGTTAGTATAGCGTAATAATAATGTCTATAGAAAGTAATACTATTACAATGCGTGATATTATGAAATCTAAAATCTAAATCACACTTTTACTACTGCATCGACATAAATATCCTTAATAATCTAACCACTAAATATAGTCTGTACGCTATTGTTTAAAATGTACGTTACTGTTTAAGACTGAAAACATTTTAGATGTTAAATGCAAAACTAGAACTTAAATATACACTTAGCTGTTCTTTTATGTAACCCTGCTTCAAACAGTAGCAGCGCGAGGAGGTCTAGCATCTCTGTACTGTCTGTCGGCGATCCAGGCTTAGAAATGGGGGTGAAGCAGCACGGGGCTCAAGCCACATCCACGCTGGGGCACTCTATGTGTAAGACAAATCAATCCTACTGGGGACACTTGTCCATGGGACATCCGTCCATAAGATAGTGGCACAAGAGAACACTACTAGGACCTTGAAAAATAGTCCATACCTTGGACACTTGTCCGTAAGACAATGTCCGTCCGTAAGACCCTAAGAACACGAAACTCTTGTTTAAAATCAAACACCGTCTAATAAACAAAATGAACCTACCTCGAAATACTTCCGAGGGCTCAATAAATAATAAACAATCTGTCCTTTCTTCCAAATGACATTCTGGAGGACAAAAGCAAAGGGACGCCAACGTGCCAGCCAAATACAAATACAAGTTGGGACATCCGTAACTCTACCCTAAAATATTCACTAATAATATCGAATCTAAAAAGGAAAATAACTCAGCTTTACCTGTAGCTTCGAAATGGCAGCTGATTCAGATAATACAGCCAGATTTAAATGACCACCATTTCTCAACACTGGGACTAATGGCGTCTAAGAGGCCAAACGGTCCAACCAAAAGTGAAGTTAGATCAAAGAGAATTGACAGAAGCGATGTTGACAGCGCTCGCTCCCACAGAGCGATACCAGGGTTGTGTCAAACAATAACAGGGTTGTGCCAAACAATAACAGGGTTGTGCCCAGACATCATATATCATAATCAAAGACATGTAACGAACTAAAAACGTTACACACTACACCACTGTATTCTACGTAAAAAGTTCTACAATAAGCAGTTTTTACCGTCTCAATATATTTAACAATAACAGAGATACGGGGGGTGTCCCAAATTGCAAAATTTTCAAAAAGACCCTGTAGCTCAGAAATGAAGAGGGCAATGAAAATTTTGTTTACGGCATCTTCCATTTGACAAAAAAGTGGCACAGGTATGTGCAAACCGCACCCTTCTATCTTCACAAATAACGGAGATACCGTATGATTTCAACCAAAATGGGACACCCTGTACTTTTATGCTTTACTTATGCTTAGGCGTTAAAATGACTTTTTTATATTGTCAATCGAGATTGATACTTTTGCGACGTTAGAAAAAAAATATTTTGTTTAATGATATTATATTTAATGTTAAGGTTACATTTAAACAGATGACCTAGTTATATTTTACATCAGTTTTCTTATTAGAATATATTTCATATAAACCAGATTCCTAAGTGCCTGACCATCGTGACATAGATCTAATTCAGTTTAATTGGTACAATAAATACTCTTGACATTAACTGACCGGCTTTTAATCAAGTATCCTAATATCGCTAATGAGTTTGCAGTTTGGATTAGTTATGTCTAGCAAATTGACTCAACAACGTAAGCTATTTTTTCAAATTTTTGAACACTGAATTAGTAAAAAAAAATATTGTTCATACATTGCCTACAAAAGGAATTTTAGAGTCTGAGCATTAACAACAATTATCTAAAAAATTATTAAATTTTAAGGCATTTAGTTATTACTTTTTCGGTCATTATTCTAAATGATTTTATACTATTTACCTTATACAGGGTTGATCACCACATACGACACGGAGTATTGTAGCCAAACGATTAAATTTTTACAAATTGTAAGCTTTGGGTTCGTCGAAGGATTATTAGAGCTACAATTTAAAAATAATTTTACAAGATACAGAGTGTCCCAAATAAATAAAAAATATAGTTGTATTTTTTTTAAATGGAACACTCTATATATTTTTCTATTTTTGGATTCTACGATTGAAATAAAGGTAAATTTGATTAAGGTTTATAACACTTAAACCTTACCGTTTTTGAAATATTTTTAATTTTGTGAAATTGCAGTAAAAAATTTAAGGCCTCATTTCTCCAAGGCTATCAAAGTTTTTAATACTAAATATTTACTAAAGATTATTTATTGATCAAATACTATGTTGCCATAATAAAAATTATACTACCTTATAGAGAGTGTCCAAAAATTTATATTAAATAATTACTAGCTTTAAACGGCTTTACTTACTTTCTTTACTTTTTCGTATCCGGATTATATTTTAGTATATTAACCCAGTAATGGGCTACGTCCAATGCTTCCCGTTTAGCAAGCCATAGGTTGTCGAGGGTACATCTGTGGGGGCACGCAGGACATTGAAGATGTTCCATGTCCTGAAAGGCGCCGTAGTCGCATTTGTCGTCATTTCTGTTCAGCAAACCCCATTTGATCAAATTGAATTTTACTGAAAAAAAAACAGTTCTGATTCGGTTAAGCATTCTCCAGGTTTTCCAGTCGCTAGAAACACCATTTGGTGGGTCCTCTCTAAGTGGGTAGTGGGAGGGAGGTTCATCCAGGGGGTGGCTTAGGAAACGGCGTCTGGATTTAAGTCTACCTGTGCCGCACTCTTGGCCAAAAATTGAGTGATCGCGCATCAAAGTTTTGTTTTAACTTCTCAGTATGTTCATGAGCTTTTCTGCGTAAATCGGGGCTTGTAAAACCTGCGGCCTTGTAAAGGTTTTTTAAGGGGGTGGGTTTCATACAGCCTGTCACCATTCTGCATGTTTCATTCAGACTGATGTTCACCTTTTTTGCATGGAGAGATCTACACCACACTGGGCAGGCATATTCTGCAGTTGAAAAACACAGAGCTTGGGCAGAAGTTCTGACCACGATAGGGAGCCAAACTCCCCATTTACTATTGGTCAGCTTCCTTATAAGGGAATTTCATGCTTCTACTTTTTTGCGTGTTTTTTCGCAGTGATATTTGTAGGTCAATGTTCTGTCCAGCACGACGCCAAGATAGGTAGGCTTATCTGTGTGTTCTAGTAGTGTCCCGTCCCATGTAACATTAAGTCTGCGGGTCGCCTGTCTCGAATTAAGGTGGAATGCACTCACTTTAGTTTTGGTGGGGTTGGGTTTTAAAGAATTCTTTTTGTAATAGGTTGACATTGTTTTTAGGGCGCTTTCTAGTTTCTCCTCGATATCTTCGAACCCTTTGCCTTCAACTGTTATTGCTAGGTCATCTGCATATGCAAAGGTTCTAGTGTTATCTGGAATAGGTTGGTCATTTGTATATATGTTGAAAAGAATTGGTGCCAGCACGCTCCCTTGTGCCAACCCATTCTTCTGGTTTCGCCATCGACTCTTTTTGCCCTCGAGCGTCACGAAAAACTGCCTGTTTTGGAGCAAGGATTCGAGTATCTTGACTAGGGGGTAATCTTTCAAGGTCTCATTGGCTTTATGCAATAATATCTTGTGGTTTACCGTGTCATAGGCGGAACTTAGGTCGACTAGGGCCAGCCCGCCCCCCAGGCCCAGCCCCCAGTGTTTATTCTCAAAACCCTCCTCGATATGTTCTGTCAATGCGAGGATTTGGATGAAATAAAACTTGGATGAAATAAAAAATAAAATAATAAACACTTCAATAAAAAATCAAATAAAAAATAGAGGGAGTATACTCACTCTCATCAGTATCACTTCAATCTTTATCATAAGTCACTTCTAACAGAGACTATATCAAAAAAGAGCTCACTAATTTTATTTGTAACATTTTTCCCCAAAACATACTAAGCGTGAGATATCTTTTACAATGATACTTTGCCGTTCGATTGAAGCATTGTCGGGCATTTAGAACTGATTCGGTCCATTAGCGTGGACATTACAACAATTGGCACCGATTAAACCGTCTGAAAACATTTGGGAAAACATTTTTTTTCATTTTTTTTTATCGCCAAAAGGGATTTGGCTGATTCCCACCAAACAAAGGATCGCTAACGCTCTTGCAATAAAAAAGAATTAGGAAAAAAAGAGCAAAAATAACAATCTAGTACAGAGACAGAAGAAAAATATTTGGAGCGTTTTTTTCGTTAGGAATTAAAACGGTAAATCAACCTTCGCAACATGGAAATTCTCTAGAGTTCAGTTTTCATTAGTACTGTTTTGGAAATAATATGTAGATTTTGTTGTTTTTTGTTATTTTTGTTAGTGTACGTTTGAAAAAATAATTGCTTGAATTGGAAATTTCGTGTTGATACCTAATGGAAAATAGGAAATTAAACGATTGTTTCTTACTGCCGTCATATGTTTTTTTTGTGTTATAGACAAATATTACTTCAGTATACCGGGTGCGTCTCAAAAGGGGCTCACTCCTATAACTTTTTTATTTTTTCAGATAAAAAACGAGATTTGGTATGATACACGGAAAAAAAGCTAAACTGGCTTAAAGATTATTAATCTTGAACCAACGATATGCTAGTTTCCCCATTCCGCAAATCTAGTTATACTTCTTTTCAAGAAAATCTTATTCCTAGAAGCTAAGAAAATTTATCTTTTATTTAAGATTTACCTAGTATTGAAATTAAGATTATAACTACACTCCAGACAATTCTAGATAAAATTTTGTTTCGAATACTACTTATACTTATTTGTAAATTAGCAAATTATTGCATTAAGTATAGAAATTCTGTATATGTGAAAATGGAGGACCTTCTTCAGGCGTGGGAGATGACCTCGGAGATGACCTCGGAGATGACGGATTTGATCCCAAATTGACATTATTTGATGAAATTTGTATGGAGGTTAGGGAGACTCCATTTTAATATGCATTATTTCGGAACCGAACAAACCCGATTTTAGGATAAACTAGTTTTTCCTAGGCCGAATATTAAGCGGGTTCGAAAAACTACCTATATAGTTTTCACAAAATTTGGTAACGTGTTCCCTATGCTTTCGGTGGTTCGGGTTCGACCTTGTTAGAAACTCTTGTTTTGGTAAAATCTTTTCCTTTTATAAAGTCTTTAAGAGCGGCATAATAGTTTTTCAAACCCGCGTCTCTTTGGATACCCTGACTTGGCCTAGGAAAAATTAGTTTATCCTAAAATCGGGTTTGTCCGGTAACATACATGAATATAATAGAGTTGGTACATGCTAAAAATTGTAATTTCCATTTACAATAGGTATGGAATATTGAAATATCACCAGAATAACCCCGAATATGGTTAATACTTTTTAAATTAGATTAGCCAAACATCACCTACCAAATTATATGCTTTTGGTAATAAGAAAATACAATAAAACTGTGTAATTTACCAATATAGGTAGATATTGAACAGCGGCATCGCTAATTAAAAACGAGAAACCATAATAAAAATTGTTAAACATAATTGAATCATTCCAAACGCGTATATACCTAGTTTACCACCAGTGTATAAGAAATAATGCATATTAAAATGGGGTCCCCCTAACTTCCAACCAATGTCATCAAATAATGTTTTCGCTGTTAAAAAATCGCTAATTAAAAACGAAAAACCATAATAAAAATTATTAAAACATAATTGAATCATTCCAAACGCGTACATACCTAGTTTACCACCAGTGTATAAGAAATAATGCATATTAAAATGGAGTCCCCCTAACCTCCAACCAATGTCATCAGATAATGTAGGATTATTGCTAAACTTACCTTGAAATTTTGGGATCAAATCCGTCATCTCCCATGCCTGAAGAAGGTCCTCCATTTTCACATATCACGCAAGCACAAACGATAACAAAAAAAACTTTATAAACTACCCGGCTAGTCGGCGCGTCTCGTGTCGCATGAGAGAAACAGAAACCCAATGAAATGAAGGTAGAAATCAGGAATGCACGTTGCGTTGTTGCTGTTGGGGATGGTCACTTAATATAAGAATAGTAACTCTTGGAAATGGGGTGTTATTCTCGCGCTGAGAATAATATGCTTATTTTAAGTAAACTTTTACTTGAAATCGGTGTAGACACCAATTTCAAGTAAAAGTTTTAAAAAAGTTAAGAATACTTATTATATAAAATTTTTATACTTCATTTAATGATCTTCATTTAATGAGTTTCTTCTTTGCTAAAGGATTTATTCACTTGATAGTAATATAAGTTTTTCTTAAATATAAGTCATTTTATTCTTTTTTTAGATTCAAAATTACTTAAAGTGACTATAACTATATTTAAAAAGCAAGTGTAAAAGTAAAATAGGTCCAAATATTTGTTGTACTCATGGAAAGAATACTATCCTTAAAGAAAGTGTAAAATTTTAAGTGTATGATTGTTCTTGAATATAGAAATGAATTTTTTCCGTGTATATGACATAAATTAGAACTGATTGACGTATTCAATTGTTTTTGGTCACTTCCTGTTTTGCTGGAAATGACTACAACTTTTGATTTTTAAATGGCTCCCTCGATATTTTTTTACTTTATTCGATAGAAAATGACATTCTGAATAGAATGACATATCATATGTCAACTTTTGACATTGTTGCTTAATAAAAATCGTATTTTAAATTTAAATCGAGTGCCATGGCTATGTCAAAAACATTAATTGTTAATCAAGGCGCCTTGGAAAAATAGATTTAATCGCCTAATGTTTTTAGTGTCTTGTCCTGGCCGGTTAAAAGATGCCCAAATCGTATTTTAATCATATCTCATTTTTTTTTTTCAAATGGAACGAGGGTAGCTCATTAGCATATTTGGAAAAGCATTTTTTTACGAATAATTTGATTGGTATTTCGAGGCAAATTTTCGTTATGAACCGCATGTTATAATTTCAAATAAACCATATGCGAAAATGTCAAAAGTTGATATGTGATATGTCATTCTATTCAGAGTGTCATTTTCTATCGAATAAAGTAGAAATATACCGAGGGTACCATTTAAAAATCAAAAGTTGTAGCCATTTCCGGTGAAAGAGGAACTGACCAAAAACAATTGAATACGTCAATCACAATCCTAATTTATGTCATATACTAACATACGCGTTTTTTATCTGAAAAAATAAAAATAAAGTTATAGAGGCTAGCCACTTTTGAGACGCACCCGGTATAATATGTTTGTTTCCTAAAAATGATTTTTTGCTTAAATTTTGAGAACTGCTGGATCTTTTCTGGGGTTTGTTTCTTGTAAATTTAATCTACTATACCTATGTTGCCTTATAATCAAGAAATAAAGTTTTTTAACTAAAAGATAGAAAAAATTCCAAAAATGTTTTCAAAAACTTCCAAATTTTCAAAAAAAAATTAGCGAAAAAAAACTCATAATCGTGTTTCCGGACTCGAAATATACTACCCCTGAAAATATTTGCACTTATTAAACTCACCCTGTATACTTCCGGTCGTTTTTCTTCTACAGCCCGTGATTTGAACTAAAAATACTCCAATTTTCCACGGCTCTCTGGAAAGCCCCGCTAGCGGCAAATGAAAAGCTGCCAGTCAGGATATTTTATTTCAGAGCTTTCATGCTTCGCAAATGTGGGAGCGCATAATTTATTTCGATTTAAAAGTTGAATTTCCTTACTTTAAGATGCAGTTATTTAAGTTTTTTCTAATAAAGTCTTTGTTTGATGCTGATATTTTGCGGCTTTCTTATTTGAGCATTAACTAATATCTTGGTCTCTACGTTTATTGCGTTATTTTTTCATTAGATCGAGAATAAAAAAAGATATTTTTTTTTGTATTTAGTTTTGTTTCACTAATACTCGCGGTATGATTTCATATGGCCCTTTCAACGGTAAAATACGAAAGAAAAATCATTGGATGGCTTTGATAAACATTTTTTGTGGAATATGCCATATAAACTATAAAACCGCGAATATCTGCGAAACCGTTAAAAATTTTGAAATACTCTAAATGCAAAAAATCTTTATTTTTTTATTATTTTCCATTTACGAAAAAAATAATATACAGGATGTTCATTTATTAATATGTCTAATTTCGAAATACAATATAATTACTCATATCTTAGGATTATGTAAAGTGACCTGAAAGACAGCCAAAAATTCAATAAGATACAGGGTGTTCAATTTAAAGGAAAATCATCGCGATCCCTAACACTTTTTTGAGACACCCTGTAGAAATAAAAATATTTTCCTGAAATACATCCTAGTACATACTTTAGGTTTGTACTTAAACAAAATTTCCTAGTTTTTTATTCTAGGAGCTACAGATGCTCGACGTACTATTACAGGACACTGTAGGGTTTTTTTGGAATTCTGGATCGTTAAATTCACCCTCGAGAATGGGCGAAATAAATAAATAAAATTATTTTTTCGAAATTTCGGAAAAAATACAATTCGTTTTTAGATCTCTCAAAGTAACTGATATCAAAAATTCAAGTTTCTACCAAAACTTCAAAACTTCGTATTTGAAGGCCTATTTTCTTTAGACCAGTAAGCGAAGATAAAAATAGGGTATTACCTCCGAATTCTTGACACCCGCATCGATTGACGTGAAATTTTAACAGTGAATAGAGATATATGTAAGAAACAAAAGTTACATAGTAGCGATGTGTGTTTTCACCCTGGGGGTGAGTGCCACCCCTTATCGGGGATGAAAAATAAATCACCCATTTTAATTGCAAAAATCAATAATGCTTTAGGACCGTTTGACACGGGACAATATTCCAGCCTAAATTGTATACAATTTGTTGCGCGCGTATTTTTACAATAAAATAGAATATGTTCTAAATTCTTTCATGCAATTAGCTGAACATGCTCAATACCTTTCCGCCTTCTTTATTTAGTATTAGCGATGGGAACTATCGAATGAATTAGACTATCGAATGGTTACTGAATGAATGATTTGAACTATCGAATGGTTTCATTCGAATAAAATCATTCATTCATTTGTATACTAAAGCATATGTGACAACCTCGCCGTGCGACTAAATGATTATCGTTAAGCCACGACTATCGAATGCTTTTTATAAATGAAATTTAGTATCCGTTTGATTTTTGTCTGCGTCAGTGCATTCTAAATACTGTGCTATTTTTGCGTTTATTAAAATATTTAAAATACTAAAGTAGTAGTGTTTTTTTTTAAATTGATGATTGTGTACGTGTGCAGGTGGTCAACATTTTTCCGAAAATTTGTGTGATTTTCCGATCTTTCAATTATTTAATTTTATACGGTATATGGTCTATTTCTATAATGGGAAATTTTGAGAAGTAACCATTTTTAAGAGAGATGAGGTGAACTTACAATTAATTTTCAAAATACATATGTATTTGTATTTTAGATGTTTTAGTAATATGAATTAGTTGAACTTAATAATCATATTTAAGTAATGTGGTAATGTGGTTAAGTAAATGGTTATCGAACTCAAATTTTGGGGTGGGAAAATTAAATTGATTGATTTTTACACGTGCCAATTTAAAAAAAAGTTAACGATATTTGTATTTTGTTTATGCTAATTCTCTTACATGTAGATTTTTGCGAAGAAATCTTTTATTTATTTTTTAAAGTAAATGCCAGTAAAAGCGAATATTATTTTTAAATACTAATACAAATTAATAAAAAGTAATACACATATATAATTATTTTGATTTCTAATTTTTTATTTATATTTTTCTTCTATTACACTGCATGCTTAGAAAATTAATTAATGTTTATATTTCATGATGTTAAAATTTGTTGTTAATATAACAAATTAGTTCTGTAATTATTATTATTTAATAAACCAACGTTGCCACACAAAAAATTTAGAGACTATATTATTTTTAAATAAGATCTAATATAAATAATTTGGACTTCTAATTTGTTGTTTATATTTTGCTACTACTTAAAAAAATGTTTATATTAAATGATTTTAAATTTTGGTGTTAATAGGTATAACAAATTATTACTGTTATTATTTATTAAAGTAGTTTTGCTTTTTTAAAAACATTAAAAATCATTTTCCTACATCCAAAATAAAAAGTATTATTGCAGTGTAACAACAGAATATTAATAAAAAAATGCAAAATATATAGTCATACTATCCCTAACTAACTATAATACCAAAGAATAATATTCTTTCCTAATACCAACTAATACGATTATACGGCAACAGCGCCGTTCATAATGTATTTTCTGTGTAAATACTAGCACCTCAATAAAAAAAAATAATGTGTCCTTATCTTTATCTGACTCAAAATCAAAGATGCCGGCTTTTTTCATACCATTGCCACCGACCGCTGTCGGGTTTCTAGAAAGAAACCTACGTCGCCGGGCGACAACTAAAATCCAGTTTATATTTTATTATAATCGATCCTGACGAATAAATGAATTTTACAAATGAATGAATTTTATAAATGAATGGTTTTTGCTGCCGAATTAATATATTTCAAGGCAGATGACGCATCTATTCGATATTTTTATTCGAATAGTTTTCGACGAATGTTTTCTTTACTAGCTATCGAATTATTCGAATGAACTATCGAATGTTTCGATAGTATTCATTCGATAGTTCCCACTACTATTTAGTATTAATATTAACGAAATTACACCAACTGCACCGGCTACTAATATCTATTTTTCTTTTTCCATAGTTATAGTATAGTTTATTTTTATTTTGTATTCAACAATCAACAGCAAGAAATTAATAATAACGTCAATAAATCCCGCTCTTTTCTGCGCATGCACTTGTACTAAATTTACTACCTGTAATCATGTATTGTGACATACATACATATTTCTTTCATACAATATTTTATAAAATATAACCCAAACTACTTTCCAGTTCTTAAATTTAAGTCCCGTGTCAAAACGGTTCTTAGAATTAAAAAATTAAGATTAATATTTTCCGAGTTGTCTAGGATTGAAAATGTCGATTTTTCATCTAAAAACTACATATTTTTCTGCCATTTTTTATAAATAACTCGAAAACCTAGCGTTTTATCGCAAAACTCATATAAAGCAAAAATGAAGAATTTGGAATAACGAATCGATTCAGTCGATATGCAGTTTTTAGATGAAAAATCAACATTTTCAATCCTAAATAACCAGGAAAATATTAATTTTCTGAAAAAATGTTATAGAACATTTTTTTGCTTAGAATTAATCCCTTTATTGATTTTTGCAATTAAAATGGGTGATTTATTTTTCACCCACAAGAAGGGGTAGCACTCACCCCCAGGTTGAGAGCACATGTCGCTACTATGTAACTTTTGTTTCTTACATATATCTCTATTCATTGTTAAAATTTCACGTCAATCGGTGCAGGTGTTCAGAATCCGGACCCTAAAACTCTCGCTTACTTGTCTACTTGGACTATTTAGTAAGTAATCTATAAAATCTAATAATGGAAACTTTTTATAACCCGTTCTATCGATTGTCATATATTGTATTTCTCTTATACGCGTTGATTCGAGCTGAAAATACTCGAATTATCCCAGGCTTTCGCGAATCCTCACAAGCGCAACAGGAAATGCTGCTAGACAGGAATTTTGTTTCAAAGCTTTTATACTTCGCAAATGGGATAGCGTGTGTAATTGAATTTTGGATATTTAACTTGGAGTTTTTATTTTTTGAAATAACGCTATTACTCAGATTTAGGCTTTAGTTTTTACTCATTCCTGTATTTTTATTTTAGTTTGATTAAAAAAGGTCTTGAAATACCTGATGATAAAAAAACGGCCTCAAAGACGGCTGGGGAATGACAATCGATAATAATATTGGCGAGGTCATCTCAATAGCATTGTATTTTTTGGAGATATTCGCTTTTGAAGAAGACACTAAGATTTTTTCGTATTTTTCACCTTAAAACTATGCCTTTGCTTTTGGTCCAAGTCAACAGACCTATAAAAGACTGTTTATGATTTACGTAATGTCACTGTCTTTGAAAAAACATATTAGTATTGTTTGTTGGGCAGTTTCTCTTGCAGATATGGTTTTAAGGCCAAATGTTAATAATCTACCATGATAAATTAAAGCAGCAATAGTCGATACTTTAGAACTTAAAACCATCTCTAGTAGAGTAAACGAGATCGGGGAAGTTAGCAACTCATTGAAAGCAGGAATTATAAAATACGATCCTGCTTGGCCTGTTACAATCCTGCTTTATCCTGACGACGATTTTGGCCCCTTTTCCGCTACTCGTATTTTTGTTCATTTATTACATATACCCTACCTAAGCCTTCTTAGCTCCATCTACGGTTACGTGGATGAAGCAAGCATGTCTATCCAGTACGCCGCTAGTTTTGAATTTTGACGGTACGATCTGTGATTGTCACGGCTACCGCTAGATGGCGTAGAGCGTCTAGCACTCTTGCCATAGTAGTACTTATTGTACTCAAATGCTATTCTCTGCTTTTCGTTGGTCAGATCGAGGGTTACAGCAAAGTCGGCCTGACGATTGAGAAAAATCTCCGAAACCGGTCGTCGAATGGCTGTTCCCTTCAGTCTGATGAACTTAATGCAGAGAATAAGCATATATGTAGGGTTTTTTGGTCCCTTTTTCCGCTACTCGTATTTTTGTTCATTTATTTTATATTCCCTACCTAAGCCTTCTTAGCTCCATCTACGGTAACGTGGATGAAGCAAGCACTTTTATTTTGGTTGCTGATTTCCCAGTTGGCAACACATGAGAAGCAGGATCGCCAAAACTGGTTCCTGCTTGCGCTACATACCCCTGTTGCATCCTGTTCTAAATTTAATCCCAGCAACACTTGCTGTAGGATACAGCAAGTTTAAGTCTGATTGGTGACGTCACACATAGCAACACAATAAAAGCTTCTTCAAAAATACTTACGTTTCTTTAAAAAAAAAACACAAAATAACACAAATCACACTTGTGAGAACTATGAATTCAAATTCATAGTAGAAAACTGGAAAATTTGAGGTTATGGTTCGCGGGTACGTTTTTCGGATGCCACACTAAAAACTCTACAGTTACAACAACAACAACAACAACAAATGCTTTATTGTACAAAAAGCCAAAACAGCTTCATCGACAAAGCAAAACAAAAAAAGCACAAAAACAAATATACAAATAATAAAAAAAAATGTCATACAATACAAATCAATTAAAAAAAAATATTACGTCATAAAATTACAAATAAAACATATATGGACATTGCAGAACACAGGCGTATCTAGAAAATTTTACAACAGGAAAACTGTAAATGGATAAAATCATGTTATAATAACATAAAATCAAGAGTTTTAAAATATTAAATACTAGACCTTTAACCAGTGTGTGAGATGATCAAAATATTAAAATTAAAATTCTAAATTGTACATGATTAAACATCAACAAAAAAGTCGTTTACCGCATATAGGGCTCTCTCCAGTAAGTATGATTTCAGAGCTTTGCGAAATGCGGGAAAGAATGAAAGTGACTTGATATTCGAAAGCAAATGATTGTACATTTTCTTGGCATTGTACAGTATTGAGCCCTTAACTAGTTCTGAGCTCGGGGTTGGCAGATAAATATCGTGCTCCGCATTCCTAAGTGGGTAGTTGTGAGAAGGCCTTTCTGGAATAGAGAATATGTGTGAGAACACTGAACCTGCCTTATTTTGTTCAACTGTTCGGAATAATTATTTATGGCTTACAAGCTTATATATATTTTAGGAAAATACAGCAAAAAATGGCAGTCTAAGCTGAAACTTAGCAAGTTAAAAAAATCATTCCTAATCTTAATGTGCGACTGGATTACCAGGAATCGATTCGTTCTATTTTAAAAAGGACAAGAGTGACTAGTATGGGGTTTGAAGCAGGATAAGGCAGGATTTTAGCAGCCAAAGCAGGAACTTGTTTTAGTCATCTTGCTTTTATTGTGTTGCTATGTGTGACGTCACCAATCAGACTTAAACTTGCTGTATCTTAAAAACAGCAAGTGTTGCTGGGATGAAATTTAGGGCAGGATGCAACAGGGGTATAGCAGCGCAATCAGGAACCAGTTTTGGCGATCCTGCTACTCATGTGTTGCCCACTGGGAAGTCAGCAACCAAAATAAAAGTAACTATAGCTCAGAATTGGTAACTGTGGTTGGGTTGGGATTTGAAGCAGGATAAAGCAGGATTGTAGCAACCCAAGCAGATTGGTTTCTATGTAATTTGACAAATAAATAAAGCTGTCTCTTTAGTTGTCAATTTTGGGTCAATATTTTTTAATTCTCTTTCGTGTCGATTGCTGATTGAATTGGAGCCAGAAATGGCTCACAACGAAATAAGTAAATTACCAACAGATATTCAGGCTAAGACCACATAAATTCTAGTGAAAATCAAAATAAAAAGTATTTCATATAAAAAATTATATTTTTTTTGCCATACCTGATTAGGTAACTGTCCATCAGGTTGGTAGAAATTATAAGAAAACCGCCTAAACCGTACCTCTCTGAACAACGTTACTAAATTTTTTTGACTTTTTTTCTGAAACCTTTTATCCATTGTTTTAGATCTGGAATTAGTTCTCTCTTATACGCTGTGATTTCAGCTGGAAATACTCGAATTTTCCGCGTCTTTCGTGGAGCCCCAAGCGAAAAATGAAAAGCTGCCAGTCAAGGGTTTTATTTTAAAGCTTGCATGCTTGCAGAAGTGTGAAAGCGTATAATTGATTTCGATATTAAAGTTGAATTTCTTGTCTTGGAGATGAAATTAAGAATTTTTCTCAAATTCTTCGAGTTATATTTTTTTTTTAATTAAATAAATAATTCATTTATATAAAACTTTGTGACTGAATAGTTGGAACCAATTTTATTAGTCATTCAAAGTTCTGTATTTAAGATTATCGTGCATCATGTATTGTACTATACAGGATGTTTCAAAAAATATATCTCTTGGGGAGATTTCTCACATAAAAATAAGAGTTATTTTTCATTTCAACATAGGTCCAATTTTGCTTTGTTTCGTAACTATAAGTGGTTAAATCTTAATTTTTTTTCGATTAATTATAATTTAGAAGGGTTTAAATTTTGAGGGTAAAAGTTAATATAAGTGTTATATATTTTAATGCTAAAAAAGTGTCAACAGATTCACCAGGGACGTGCATATGGGTTATCACTGGAATATTTTTCGAAAAAGGAACATGTGCGCCGCTGACTTTTTTCTTTTGATAGTAAAATTGAATAGGTTGTTTAATCATTTAAAAATTTTGATATTTTGTCGATTTCGATCTCCTTGATGAGATAAACGCAATTGTATTAATCACAATTAATAAAATTAATAAATTATTTATTTTATCTAATTTATTATTAAATATTATTAGTTAAAGTTATTATTACTATTAGTCCAATCTACAGCAAATTCAAATAACAAAATAATGGTATTTAAGTTAATTACAAAAGAACTAATTTTAAAAAGTTTCAACATTCTGTATGAATAAAAGGATACTTATTTAACAATGTCGCAAGTTAATGATATTATGTTTCTTTTAAATGTTGCTATTAGGATTTCAGTGATAACCCATATGCACGTCACTGGTGGATATGTCGATATTTTTTAGCATTAAAACATGTCGCACTTATAGTAACCCCCAAATTTCATTCGAATTATCGCTAACAGCACTCGGAAGAAAATTATAATAAATCGAAAAAATCTTCTGTAGCTACAAAACAAAGCATATAATAAATCCTATTTATACGTGAGGAATCTCCCCACGAGAGATGGTACATGTTTTTTGAAACATCCTGTATAAATTAAATAAACTTTTAATAAGTTAAACGGTTTTATCTTATGTGCACTGAAAACTAGAAAATAATAAAAACAATTAGGTATTTCGAACTTCTAGTTCAGAAATATTTTAGTACTAGGCAGAATAGCTTTTAGGCATATTAGACTAAAATAAAAACGTGGGGCCCATTAACTATTGCTGTAATACTTTCTTCTATACTAAGTGTGGATTGCATCGACTTACTATAATCGTAACTGGAGATTTTGACAATCAATAACCAGCCGTGGCGGCTTTACCAGCAAACGCCGAGCTCATGATCTACCAAACCGATAAAGATATGCTTTGCCAGGTAGGATTTCAGAGCAACTCCACGTGAAAAATTTTAGTCTATAACTCTAAAGCCTATCTCTGTTTTATAGATTTAAAATAGGCCTGAACTAGAAGTTCAACTAAAAAGACATCATCACCATCTTGGAAAGCAGTAATGTCTCGTTTTCTAGTTTTTCAGTGCACATAAGATAAAACCGTTTAACTTAAAAAGTTTTTACCGATTTTTTATTTTCTAGTTTTTAATATTTAACGGAAATGCCTACCGAATATTCCTCATTCTATTTAATTCATTTAGTGCATCATTATTACATGGTTTTACCTTGATAATGTATTTCCAATCTGACGCTCAGGTGTTCGTCTGACGCTAACAACTCTCTTTGTTCTCTCGTTGTGATGCCAGCCTAGACTCATGACGCTCAGGTGTTTCTGATTAGGATAACAACTCTCTCTGTCATGTCACGTTATGATGCTAGCCTGTACTCATTGCACGCTCAGGAGGACTGACTCTACCAGCTGCCTTTTCTCTCACAGGCAGTGCTATTAACCTGGTATCATGCAAATTTCCACAAATAAGACCAAATGCATGACCATTACAAAGGAGCCTCTACGGTGCAAATTGGTAATAAAAAAACAAAACTATTGATCAGATAATGTCATTCGAGTACCTCGGATGCAAAATTACAAGCTCAGGATTCCTGGAAGAAGAAGTAAGAAACAAGCCAATAAAGCTGCCTCGTTGTGTAGCAGTTTCGTTTTTATTTTTGTTTGTTTTTTATTTATTGTTTCCATGTTGTTCCCACGAGTAATGGACATTTTAACGGTCGACCCCAGAGGTCCAGTAGAGGGGCAAGGCTATAATATACAACAAGAGGCGCCCAATCTTGAGGGGAAAACGCTTGCGACATTACATTTTTAGCCACCCTAATGCCATACAGTCCTCAGCACGTTTTAACCTATTACCTTAACTTGGGTGGTAAAGCTACCGCTAACTACGTAGGTACATCTAATCACCTATTTTTTTTATCTGTCCTTCTAACGTCACACAATCTTCATAACGACGTCCATCTTGGATTTTAAATTTTGTCATAATCACAGTATTCTACTAGTGTAGCCCTTTGATAAATTTGATACCTATATTATACCCATATTGAGGGGGTTGTGGAAAAATATGAAATCCGCCATTTTGTACAGGCGGCCATCTTAGATTTACAATGTTATTGATATTACTATATTGTATTGTCATCGGAACTAAAGGTGTGTACCAAATTTCAGATCAATCTGACAACAGGAAGGTACTTAAATTTCAATTTCTAATTTTGACCCAAATAAACAAACAAATAAATAAATACCGTACGGGTCGAGCTAAATAAAACCTTAACTACTTATTAACTAAAATATTTAACTTTAATTAATTTTTTAATAGGACACTGGTTTTACAATCTTACTTAAAGGAAAACACTTAAAAGAGAAAAATCGTCTTAAAATATACATTACACAAACCCCTTTGACCAAAATCGTTCAGAAAATAATTTAGCCTGTTTTAATGAGAAGGTTCGAAATTCAGCAAACGTTTAACAAAGTTACGCTCATCAACCGGTGCATTTTCAATTTTGCTATAATTTCGCAGGGAAATGTCACAAATGCTCGATAATTACACCGTGCATATTGCTCCATATGATCAAAAACAAGATACTGTCACAAAAATAGAAACAGATATACTACTTTTATAACCTAAGTTCGTTATAAAAATACGTTCTGAAATTAATTGAAGCTATTGTTATATTTGGGTGAATGATTTATTTGCTCGATTGCTTTTAATTGGCTAGAATTTTCGAGGAATATCCGCTAATAAGGTTGTTCGACGGTTTCGGTTGGGTGCTTATCGGGTGTCAGTTAATTGGAATAACCTCTTCGTCTACTATTTTTGACTCAATCTAATTATAGAATAAATCGATTGCCGTTGCCAAGTATCAGAGAAATTTATAATTTAATATCGATCTTAAAATATCTTCCTATGAATATATATGCCGTAGGTGGTTCCCTAGGAAGTTACAGCGCTCAAAAGGATAAATATAAATATATGTAGAATATAGGAATGAGTGGGAGAGGGGTTAATCACGGTGACCTTACAAATCTATTGTGTCCCCCTTTTGTGAGTTATTACTCATCATACTGTTCCAGGGTTTTGACAACAGCCAGTGTCTAAAGGTCTGTTCTCAGAAGAATCCCTGACTAGTCAGCGTGTTTCATATTGGTTGAAATGTGTAGAAACCAGACTAACAATCAGGTTTCTACGCTTTTAACCAATAAAAAACGTGCTGACTAGTCAGAGATTCTTCTGAGAACAGACCTTAAGACTGTTTTACAGAGGACAGTTTCTCTGTAAAACAGTCTTAGATTCTTCATCTCCGATATTATTTGTGCCAAAGTTGATAGCATGAATGGCTGTCGTCTCGGCGCACTCAATGATGAAGTGTTCTGGTGTTTCCTCATTCTCCCTACAGAATCTGCATTAGCCGTTTTTTCTTAGCTTCAATTTCCTGTGGTGTTCATTGAGGAGACATTGTCCTGTTAAAAACCCCGTAACAATCCGACGACTGTTCTTACTTAAATCAAAGCAATTCTTTGATTCTTCTCAATTATCGTCATGAGAAACTTCTTCTAGTGTTTTAGAACGTTGCGAGTTTTCCATTCCAGGTTACGGATGGAGTTGGTTTACACTTGGGAGCAGAACAGTTCTGGTCCAGTAAGTGGATCAGAGTTTTCACTAGTTCTTTCTAGCTAAATAATTTGCTTTCTCATTATCTTCTATCCTTTGGTGGGCTAGCATCCAGAGTAGGAAGACTTTTTTTCTTTGTCTAAATTGTTCAGCTTCTCTAGGCATTTTTGACCAATTGCGAACTGATGATACTGTTGATCGCTTTTAACGCTACTGGACTATAAGATGACTATTTTTTGTTTCCGTTAGTTCCTATCGAAGATAAGTTGTATGCATCTTTCGATCGCGTAGATTTCTGCCTGTAGGATGCTAGGGTAGGTGCCCATTGGTTCTGATTTTTTAGTTCTCAGTCCAAATACTCCGATTCCTGTTTCTGCATTGGTTTTGGAAGCATCATTCCAAGTAGCATTTGGACGTTACCTAACGTCGAGTAAACATTGCGTTCAATAAACCCGACGTCGGGTACCAACGTCGGTTCGGCCGCCTGACGACCGTTATTTGCACCTAAATGGGGAATACAGATTCGACGTCGGTATCTAACCTAATAGGGAATGTAATTCTACCAATTATACCAACGTCTTATTACGTTGGATTTCAGTTACTTAAAATTCGTCGCTAAGCACTTACGTTACGTTTGGTTTCAAATTCGCTACCAAGAATACATACAAATTTTCCCAAAGAAACTTGTATCTGCGGTTTCACTTGAATTATACTTGTTAGATAAATATTTTATAACTACCTAATACCTACCTAATTTCATATTATAATAATTCTGAATCATTAATCCAGACAGTTTTGTCAATGGAAGTCACTTTTTATATATCTCATTAAAATACTCCGGAAAACAATGAGCATCTTCAAAATTAGGTAGATTTATGAAATAAAAATATCTATAAAAAAGTAACTCGCAAATTATTTTTTTATTTTCTAGCTGGTTTAATCATAAAACTGTACTGTGGTTCCCCCCAAATCCAACCTTATTATTCTACTAGAAATCGGAATGTGAATTTAAATTTTAAAAACAAAAAAACGATTTTAAAATGGCTGACAATCGGATACTTGTTAAGAATGGCGGATTTCTGTGTCCGACTTAATATGAACTACCAATATACCAATTCCGACCGGGTCTCCAACATTAGTCGTCTCACACGACCGAAGTCATCAAACCGGACGACCGGCAATCGTATTATGACGTATATAATTCCAACGTACGCCACGTAAAATTTGCGATCGGCCAGCATACGTAGGAGCATCCGTCGTCGGCCACAGAGCATATCATTTTTTGTAATACTTTCTTAATACCACAAACATAAGTATTGTATACCTACCTGTTCTGCCTGATGGCAGTCTCCTCTGCATTCGTGGGTGGAGGCAAGACATCACTTCTACTATTATTGTTTTGCAAAAGCCTCGACCTCTCTCTGTAAAATGTAGATGAATGTCTAAATGTGTGCCTTTTTAGTGTTTTTTTATGTATAATAAAAAAAATAAGTTTGTTTACAAAAACTTTTTATTAGGTTATGTTAATGATGTTTATCAGGCCGTAAATGTTACTTAATGGGTTGTATTTACGGACATAAATAGAGATACATAAATTAGGTTGTAAATATGACCGTAAAATACAACAAAATATTATTGGACGTTACTTTAGGGACTATCAGTGAGACGTATCCTATTCGGACAACGGGTAGACGTCGGGCTAGTTCAAGTATATGTACGTCGTGCAAGCCAACATGGGAACGACGCGACGTTGGGAAATTAATAAAAATGGTACGTTGTTATTTTGTACGTCGACAGATCGTTTTTTACATTTTATTGCTACTCTCTATCTTAATGAAAAGTTTCCTTTCATAAGTATTGCGGTTTTTTACAATATAGCCATTGGTTTTGGTAATAAAATGACTTTAAGAATACCAAGTTTTAAGGGTAACGGTTCACCAATGTTAAGCAACCAATGTTAAAAAATAAGCAAAATATATTATTATTATTATTTATGATTTCGAGGGCTGCAAGGTGCTCCCGGAGCATTATAATATGGATATATATGTTCACAGGAACTTTTGGTTTTAATTTTATCTATAGAATCATCCAAGAAAGTTTGATACACTATTTTTTGACACCTTGTATTTAGTCTATCCAAAAAAATCCTCATGGGTTTTTCGCCACTGCACTGCTAGAAAAATCTACAAAATAAAATAGTTATTTTTTGTAAACACTTCTGCGTTAAACCTAAACGGACGCTGCTTGTCAGAAGTTGTGTTTACAGTAATAAAAATTTGCCCAACAAAGAAAAAAAATGCTTAACTTAAAATTCTCTTTCCGTCGTCGGAAGCAAAAAAATATAAAGAATCAAGAAAAAAACTATTTAAAATATTTAAATTGAACTATTCGAGAACACTTTACTTTTTAAAACAGATACGTCTACAAGAAATCGTTGACGTTCTGTTAAAATGACTTTAAGAATACCAAGTTTTAAGGGTAACGGTTTACCAATGTTAAACAACCAATTTTAAAAAATAAGCAAAATATTTTATTATTATTATTTATGATTTCGAGGGCTGCAACGTGCTCGCGGAGCATTATAATATGGTTATAATATGTTCACATGAATTTTAACAGAACGTCAACGATTTCTTGTAGACGTATCTGTTTTAAAAAGTAAAGTGTTCTCGAATAGTTTAATTTAAATATTTTAAATAGTTTTTTTCTTTATTCTTTATATTTTTTTGCTTCCGACGACGGAAAGAGAAAACTTTCCGAAACGTTAAGCATTTTTTTTCACAAGCAGCGTCCGTTTAGGTTTAACGCAGAAGTGTTTACAAAAAATAACTATTTTATTTTGTAGATTTTTCTTGCAGTGCAGTGGCGAAAAGCCCATAAGGATTTTTTTGGATAGATGAATCCGCCACATTTTTTACTTGTATTTAATATAAAATAAAAAGTAATTTTACAGAGAAAAAATATTTTTTTATCTAAAGAAGAAAACATTTGACCAATGTGTACTACCAGACATGACCTATGCATGCGAAACGTAGACTCTTAAAACGGATATTATAAGGAAACTGCTGGTCGCACAACGCTCAATGGAACGGAATATGCTGAGAATATCCAAGAAAGATTGTAAAAGAATAGAGTGGATGCGACAAAAGACTCAGGTAATAGATGTCATCCACAGAATCAAATCCCTCAAGAGGCAATGGGTAGGGCATCTGGCAAGAAAGACGGAAAACAGATGGACCACAAAAATTACAGCATGGTACCTACGAGGAATTAAACTAAAGGAAGACCAAACCTGAGATGGGACCATGATATTACGAAATTAGCAGTGATAACTTGGGCCCGCATAGCCAAAAATAGACAACAATGAGCTCAACTACAAAGAGAGTATCAAAATACGTGAGGGAGGCTACACCATATTTAGAAATGGTTGAATAAGCTGAGAATGATGATGATGATGATGATGACGAAAATGTCATTTAAATATATGTATTAGAACAATCTTCTCTACGAAGCTTTATAAAGATTTATCGAACATCTAATTGCATTTTTCTTGTCAACTCTTTCATGAGTGATTTCGACACCTTCGAAATGAAACCTTTACACCTTTAATTAATTAAATTTCGAACTTGGCCGATTTTAATTAGGTAAAGTCGGTGCAATCTGTTTCAAATTAGTTGGCGTTAATTAAAAGTTTTGCACAATAACCGTGAAACCGAGGCGCCGCGCCGCGACCTAAAAGAAACTTGAGCGGATAGTTTTAATTTCAAAATGGAGCCGCATAACTGAAGTAATTTTGAGTTCTAAATATGTGTAAAAATGTGTTATAGTGAGTGATATTTTATAGCTATCCCTCAGCTGGGTCTGTATTGGAAATTAAAAGTTTTATTGTACAATCCGTATATTTATAACTATGCTTTCAATACTCAGATGCAAAAAAACGCAACGGAGAATTTTTTCGTTAAAGTGTTATATTTTTTATATTTTTAGTTTTTTTGATTTTTCATGATTTTGTTAGCAAACTGTATATAAATCTATCAACTTTAATTTATAAACTCAGTTTTTTATAAAATTTAGTATTTGGCTTATTATACAGGGTTAATTGAAGTTTTTTTTTACTCTAACTTTAACCAAATACAATAATTTCGTGAGTCCTAAAACATTATTTTTCGATCGGAACGATGTCTCCTGAGCATTTTATTTTTTTACTCATGTCAACACATCTTCTTAAAGTGCCGTGCAGATTCCTGATGAGATGGTTCTATTAACTGCAGCGACTTGGAGTGCTTGGAAATCCTGAATGCCTGTCCAATGACGAAGATTTCTCAGCCATTCCTTCGGCCTATTCCCCATTTGCCCCCCTCTATTTTACCCTGGAGAATCAGACGCTGAAAGTGATAGCGTTCTCCACGTAGTATGTGTTCCAAATAGGCTATTTTCCTCTTCTTAATGATTTCGAAGAGTTCACGTTGTTCCAGACCAGCTCTTCTGAGCATGTCTTCATTCCTCACACGGTCGACCCAGGGCACTTTTAGCATTCGTCGTAGGGTCCACATTTCGAAGGCTTCAATTCGGTTTATTGTTGCTACCTTCAGTGTCCATGCTTCCACACCATATGACAAAACGGACCAGACATAGCACTTCACCATTCTGTATCTAAGGCCGAAGTTCAAGTTCCTATCTGTGAGAAATCTTCGCAGTCTCAGAAAAGTAGATCTTGCTTGTTCGATCCTGCATTTGATCTCCTGATCTGGATCCCACGGCCTTGGTTAATTTTTAAGACCGAAATGAACTTGCCACCAACAATTTGCATTTTTTTAACTATTATTACTTTATTATGTTACTTTTTAATATCACGAGGTGGCGTTGGTGACTATTGTCGTAATGTCATATCGACACAGATCATGATTAGAACTCTATATTAAATTTAAAAAACGTTAAAAATTAATGATATAGGCTTTGTATTAACAAATATTAGTAACACTAACAGAACTAAGAATATTTAAAAAAATATCTATAATAACTACGTGTGCAAACAAACAAAAAATTTGTAAAAAATACTCTAATACTTTGTATTGCTTCCACCGGCTGCTATAACTGTCAGTAGACATCGGTTCATACTGTTAATGAGGCTGCAAATATATTGTGTTATGTATTCCCATTCTTCTTTGAAGACCAAGCGAATATTCATGATTTCGGCCATTCTCAACCAGATCAATGACTTTTACATTCTTCGATACTAAGAACCATATTCAATCGTACACAACAAAAATCACCAAATCCACCTCGTAATTATGAAAGTAACAATATTTGAAAAAATCGCAAAATACACACACCGGAAAAGTCTAGGGATATTACAATTTTATCTAGCCATCGTCAGTAATTTTATTATTTGCATTTCTAATATAATAAAATTAAAATAAACAAATAGTTTACAGGACGTATTGGAAATAAAAATGCGAAATTTACCGAATTTTTCAAATTTACCTTGATTTTTATTGAACTCAAAAAAATACACACATTTTTTTTATTCTAAACTATGAATTAAAAGAAACAAAGATAAAATCATTTTTACTTAATAAAGGGTATGTCCTCCTGTACTGTTCATTACAGCCCTACACCGTCTCTCCATGCTCCTTATCAGGTTGTCGATCTCTTCTTGAGGTACAGCCTGCCACGCTGCATTCACGGCCCGAACCAGATCCCTACGAGTTTCACGAGGCATACCCATTCTCAAAATTCTTCTTTGGACCGCGTCCCATACGTGCTCGATGGAGTTAAGGTCAGGAGATTGTGCCGGCCAGGGTAAGATGTTTAATTGATGAGCATTGATAAACTCACTTACCACTCTGACTGTATGGGGCCGTGCATTGTCATGCATGAGAATGTTTCTCCCAAAATCATTGGCATATGGTAACACGCCAGGCTCAAGAATTAAAACACGATATGTGATTCCTGTTAGAAACCTTTCAAGAAAAACGAGATCGGTTGTTCGGCCTAACTGGACTCCTCCCCAGACCATAACTGTTCCACCTTGATAAGGGTGCACTTCCTGAGCATGATCCAACCGAATAAGATTTTCCGGTTCTCTTCATACCCTAAGCCTTCTCGAATCCGGATGAATTCCAAAGCGTGACTCATCCGTGAAGAGAACATTGGCCCATTGTTCATTCGACCACTGAATATGATCTTGAGCTCACAAATATCGTACCTCTCGATTTCCTCTCGTTAAGGGTTAAGCTCTCCAGGGGCGTCTGCTTCTTAAGTTCCCTCTCTTAATCTATTGCGAACAGTGTCAGGACTAACGGTTACATTATGTGTTTCCTGGAGAATTAAACTAAGCTCTGGTGCTGTAAGAGTCGGTCGGCGTCGAGTATTTAATTGTAAAAAATGATCTTGCTGAGGGGTAGTAATGCGATGTCGCCCTGTGTGCCTTTCAGCAACATCACCACTTTTACGATAGCGTGCACTTAATCGCGATATTACACTTTGCGTTGTATTTAATGCTCTAGCTATGTCGATTTGGCGCATCCAGCTTTGAGCATACCCATGGCCCTTAGCATTTCGTCTCTGTTAAGATGTCTACGCTCCATAACGTCGTTTAATACTAAACAGAGTTATTTGAATGAATTCTGGCCAATTATCATAAAAACATAGCCAGTACAGGTTAAATTCGAACAATTGATGCTAGGTGCTTTTTATACATTTGACAAAAAATGCATAAACACTTACGCAAATATCCCAAATTTAGAAATAACTAGTGCTACTACTTCGTTTCAATCGAAGTAGAAAGAATCGGCCTACAAATTTGTGGTTGTTTATTCAAAAAATTTATTTTTAACTTTAATAAAATGATATCCCTAGATTTTTCCGGTGTGTGTACATATTTGTGGCAAGTTCATTTTGCTCTTAAAAATTAATCAAGGCATGTGTTGACATAAATAAAAAAAATATTCAAGAGATATAGTTTTGATCGAGAAATAATGTTTTTGGGAACATTTGCTCGCGAAATTATTGCACAGGGTGTTTTACAGATAGGGTAAAATACAACTCTTTGATTAACCCTGTATAATAAGTCAAATACTAAAGTTTATAATAAACTGAGTTTACGAATTAAATAATTTAATTTAAATTTAATTTAAACTTAGTTTACGAATGTTAATATATTTATATACAGTTTGTTAAAAAAATTAAGAAAATAGGGCTAAAAATAAAAGAAATATAACATTTTAAACTAGACCAAAAATTTTTTCGTAGCATTTTTTGGCATCTGAGTATAATTTTTGATCAACTTAAGAAGGGAATTTTTAAATAAAGCGTTAAAAATGTAAAGTGTAGTGTATGTGTTAATTGTGGTTAAATAGTGTTTTATTTTGCCAAGCACAAAACTAATCTTTATCGACCATTTATCAATTATTCTGTTTAATTAATTTATTTTGTCACCAATGTTAATTAAAACTAATTAATTTTGTTTTAACTACTAGTACAAATGATTTGATTTGTTATGTTATATTTGCTGGTGGCATTTAATTTGACGTTATTAAAATTGATGAACGAATTAATTTGTTAACCTCTTGTTTTTTACTGTTTGTATTACTGGCAATGTATTGTAATTGCTCATTATCGTAAAACAAACTTGTTACGTCATTATTTCTGGTACAAATGAATTGTTCGTTTATGCGGCTGTTTTATTTCCATTAGTTACAGTTTACGCATAACTGATCTGGTTATGAAACGCAATTATCTATAACGATGCGTTTCTCGACTATCGAGTGAACAATAGCGGAATGTTGTTTAATAATTATTTGTTTTTCCTTTTTGTTACAAAATAATTGATCTCTATAAACTATACACCTTATTTAAAATATACAGGGTTGTTCACCACATACGACACGGAGTATGGTAGCTAAACGATTAGATTTTTACAAATTGTAAGTTCTGGGTTCGTTAAAGGACTATTAGAGCTACAATTTAAAAATATTTTTACAAGATACAGAGTGTCCCAAATAAGTTAAAAATATTATAGTTGTATTTTTTTAAATGGAACACCCTGTATATTATTCTATTTTTAGATTCTACGATTGAAATAAAGGTAAATTTGACTAAGATTTATCACACTTAAACCTTACTGTTTTGAAATATTTTCAATTTTATGAAATTGCACTAAAAATTTTAAGGCTTTATTTCTCCAAGGGTATCAAAGTTTTTAATACTAAATATTTACTGAAGATTATTTATTGATCAGATATTGTGTTGCTATAATAAAAATTTACGACCTTATACAGAGTGTTCAAAAATTTATATTAAATAATTACTAGCTTTAAACGGCAATAACTTGTTTAATTTAAATGGAACACCCTATATATTTTACATGAATCACATGCACAATGTAATTGTCTATCAAATTGTATTATACCATTTTTTACCTATCTCTTCAAGTTTTTGTAGAAAATGCATTTTATTATAATTTAGACCTCATTCACTGAATTACCATGAAATATTGACATTTTAGATTATTTTTAAAGATGTAACAAATTTTCAAAGAGTACAGATACTAATATTGTCGATATAGTTCGCTTATTTCATTAAAAAATAAAAAAAAACTGTTTAAATATTTTTTGTTAACAAGGACCAATTAATATGATCCCAGCATTCAAACTACATTAATTGACTGTTACGTTGATTAATAATATTTGCTCCAAATACTCAAAAACTGAATTTTGTGTGTGTATTAGACAGTGTGGTAAAAAGTAACACTTTATACATTTTATTTCATTTTTTGACGAATGCTTATTTATAAAACAGAAACGTTCATCTTCATAACTTATTATTATATTGATTCTGAGCCAAATTCACACACACATTTATTTAGAATACTTTATTAATTAAACTAAAACTAATTTTTGGTCGGAAATAATGGATATGTATATTTAATTGGTATACTCTTTCACAAAGATTTAAATATTTTTTTTTGTATACCAATGGGCTTGCAATACATTTTGTACATATATGTTGCTTTAAAAAAATCTGAAACGTCTATATTCCATGGGTATAGTGATAAATGTGGTCTAAATTATAAGAAAATGCATTTTCTACGAAAACTTGAAGAGATGGGTAAAAATGGTATAATACAATTTGATAGACAATTATATTGTGCATCTGATTCACCTAAAATATATAGGGTGTTCTAAATTAAACAAGTTATTGCCGTTTAAAGCTAGTAATTATTTAATATACATTTTTGGACACTCTGTATAAGGTAGTAAAATTTTTATTATTGCAACACAATATCTGATCAATAAATAATCGTCAGTAAATATTTAGCATTAAAAACTTTGATACCCTTGGAGAAATGAAGCCTTAAAATTTTACTGCAATTTCATAAAATTGAAAATATTTAAAAAACGGTAAGGTTTAAGTGTGATAAACCTTAATCAAATTTACCTTTATTTCAATCGTAGAATCCAAAAATAGAATAATATACAGGGTGTTCCATTTAAAAAAATACAACTATAATATTTTTTACTTATTTGGTACATTCTGTATCTTGTAAAACTATTTTTAAATTGTAGCTCTAATAGTCCTTCAACGAACCCAAAACTTACAATTTATAAAAATCTAATCGTTTAGCTACACTATTCCGTGTCGTATGTGGTGAACAACCCTGTATGTGAACTGACAGTTGAACAAAATAAAATTATGTATTTTTGAGCAATAAAAAGAATTGGAAGACAGGAACGTTTCCTCAGCAATTAAAATACGATACCGTAACTTGGTATACTGATACTTCCAAAACAAATGGGGGATTGCAGTGGGAAGGGTTACTGTTCTGCAACCCCACAAGTACCTAGATCTTCTTTCTCACTAGTCAGTCAAATGACTACAGAATATAACGACACGTAACGCCCATATACGGGCTGCAGCAGAATTTGTGACATTAGACGCCTTTTTATGTCAACGAATGAGTCATCAGCTGGTCAACGGCGACAATTTTAGCGATTTTTAAAAGTTTGTGTGTAGTGAACTTTGTATAAACTTTATTACAATGGTGATTAGTTGTTCAGCTTTCAAGTGTAAAATCCGCAGCGATAAGAGCCAGGAGTTACGTCTCATAGGTAAATAAACAGTCCGCTCCACCTTTTTAGAGTTTTCTTAGTTTCCTTATTGAATTCGATAATTATTTTTGTGATATTATATGTACTTGATGTGTGCTATACGTCGATACTAGTTTTGTACCTTTTGTTAACATTTTAATACGTTTTTTTCGTAATTAATTGGTATGATACCACCTAACCCCATAGGCGTAGTCAAAACATTTATCAAAATATATAAATATCTCTTCAAACAGCTAAGTTAAGAAAAATATGTGCCACGGCACTGTTTGGTGACATCGTAACAATTTGCTCTCGGGTGTTATTTGTCTTTGGATTCTTTAATCATTGAGCCAGTCGATACTACTGTGTGCTTATATTAATTTATATAGGGTGTTTCAAAAATCATGCGCCATTTCTCGTGGGGAGATTCCTCTTGTAAAAGTTAGATTTATTTTTCATATTAACATAGGTCCGATTCTGCTTTGTTTTTCCCTCCTTTTTTCGATTTATTATTATTTTCCTCTAAGTGCTTTTTACATTGAAATACCTGAAACACCTTGTATATGAATTAGAATTTTTTCTATTATATTTATACATAGTATAACACAAAAGCGAAGCTACGTTTACTGCTTTAAAGATCTTGAAGTTTAAGTTTCTGTTACCAATATTTTTCCTTTAATATCTGAATTATGTTTTTAAAAACTAATACCCTTGTTTATATATTAATTAGTTATTCAGTGTGAGTTAGTTCTGGGAGTTCACTGATAGATGGCGATTGTCCCACTTAATTAGAAATTCAAATTTTTGAAAGACCGGCGATGCAATTGTCGTCGCCATCTATCAGTGAACTTCCTGAATAACTAATTAATATACAAGGTGTCCCAGAAATAAATGCAAATATTTTAACTGGTGGTATAGTTCAACCCCAGAAACCCGCCTATGAGATTTTTTTCGCGAAAAAAAAATTGGAAAATTCGAAATTTTTTGAAAAATTTTTTTTAGTTTTTAGTTAAAAAACATAATTTCTTGATAATATGGCAACATAGGTATAGGTATTAGATTAAATTTACAAGAAAGAAAATCCAGAAAAGATCCAGTGGTTCTCAAAATTTTAGCAAAAAATATTTTTTTTAGAAATTTTCAAAGTAAAATAACTCCGTTATTTTGGACTTCTTTGAAAAACGATAAAGAGAAAATATGTTTCTTTTATCGAGATCTACCACTCCTTAAAATATTTGCACTTATTTCTGGGACACCCTGTATAAACATATTTTATGAACGTTAATATTTTTAGATTATAAAGTATATTTCTATTTATGTTTTGCACTTTATTGGGAAAAAACATAGCTAAGCGATCACCCCAATGAGTATTATTTCGAGGTTTTAATATAAGACACTAATATAGATAAGCATGTAATACGTCGATATAAGGAATAGCATGTGAAAGAGCCGTAGTAAACGCTAACCTGTAATTAGGGTGTGCGCCAAATATCTAATTCACCAGGCACAATGGCTCTCTATAATCATTACCTTGCTGTTTAGAACATATACTTTAGGAAATCGTAGATAATATGTTGTTGCTCATTATCGTGTAATATGAAACTGCTTTAAGTCTTGCTTACGTTCGTGTAGCAAATTTGTTTTGTTTGGTTAAATTTGTTTCGTGTAGCACATTTGTTATTTATTATTATGTTGTTTCTTAATACAGGGTTCTGTAATAGTGCGTCGGGCATATCCATACAGGGTATTCAAAATTCCACACCGAACTTTCCAAAATCTAAAATAATTCTTCTCGGTTTTTGAACACCCTGTATATTTTTCTTTGAGATTTACGGTATTAATATACAGTGCAATCGTGATAGTATGAACACGCAGTCATATGAACCACTCCGTAATATGAACACAATAATTTTTTTATTGACTACTCTATAGTATGAACAGCCTGAAATCTCGGTAATATGAACAACTTGTTAGATCTTGTTTTTTTCCTATTTTATGTCTGTTAGAGAGGTTCAAATTCATTGGTATTTATGTAACAGAGGTGAACGCAGCTAGTTTCCTAAACAGAGTCTATAAAGTGTTTAATAACTCTTTAACTGTAATAATTTAAAATGGTTAAAGTGAAAGGCAAATCAAAATGTCTCTCTCTTCAGGAGAAAGCGAAACTTTTAGAAGATGTTGATAAAGGGTTAGGCGTGACGCTTTTGGCAAAAAAGTACGGTATTGCCAAATCAACAGTGTGTTTAATTAAAAACAAAAAAAGAAGAATTGTCGAAAGAGTTGCAAGTTGTGCGTCTAAATTAACAAAAAAATGCACATTAAAAAAAGGAGAACTTCCGGAAATGGAAAAACTGCTTTATAAATGGTTCCTTGCACAACGCGAGAGAAATATGCCAGTTTCTGGAGAGATGATAAGGCAAAAAGCTTTGAGTTTAAGTTCCAGTTTAAAAGTTAGCAGCTTTAAAGCAAGTGATGGGTGGTTGCAACGGTTTAAAGAACGGTATGGGGTAAGATTTTTAAAAATAACCGGAGAAAAACTGTCAAGTCAGCTAGAACTTATTAATCCATTTAAAGAAAAACTAAAAATGGTGATTGAAAAATATGAATTAAATGAGCACCAGTTGTACAATGCTGATGAAACTGGGTTATATTGGCAATTGTTACCTGATAAAACATATGTATCACTAACCTAAAAAACTGCGCCTGGACTCAAAATATCCAAACGAAGAGTTACATTTTTGGGATGCGCCAATGCCTCAGGGTCGTATAAAATAAAACCATTACTTATCGAAACTGCAAAAAATCCGAGATCAATCAAAATCAAAAACTTTCATAATCCCTTGGTGTACCGGCACACTAAGAACGCCTGGATGACTGGTGAACTTTTTAAAAACTGTTTTTTTCAGCAATTTGTTCCAGAGGTAAGCATAAAAATATTCTCCTCTAATTTCTAACTTTATTGCACTAACGGTTTTTTAGGTTAAAAGTTTTCTGAGATCTCAAAATCTACCAGAAACGGCGGTACTTCTTTTGGATAACGCTCCGTCTCATCCACCGGTAGCAGATTTAAAATCTAGTGATGGTATGATCTTTGTAATGTTCATGCTTCCGAACGTTACACCACTTATTCAGCCAATGGATCAGAATATGCTTAGGCTTACCAAGCTTTTTTATAGGAACAGTCTTCTTAGTTCCATTATTACTGGAAATGACACTGTAGGTGAAGCACTTAAGAAAACTACGTTAAGGGATGCAGTGATCCATTTAATGGCCCCATGGAAAAAACTAAACCCAGACATGATCTCAAAATGTTGGCGAAACATTCTTGACTTTACGAATGCATTAGATGAGGACGACTTGCCTCTATCACGCATAAGACAACAGCTAATTGAAGAACGAGCTGCCGATCCAATAAGAGACACAATAGCACTTTTAGGCGCTATAGGGCCTGTAAGTTTTGCATTTGTACATTTTTGTTTAAAAACCGGTTTTATCTAAAGTAAGCGCTAGGTCATTAACTATGGTATAAATTAATACATATTATGTAGTAATTTTTAAACGTTTTAACAGGCGGAATACACGGCTGTAGACATTGAAGAATGGAACAAGGATTCAGTGATAGAAGAAGCGAGCCTGGAAGAAGCTGAAAATATGGATTCAAATAAGAGTGACATTGAAATCGAGGAACAGCCAATAATTACAATTAAACATAGCGAAGCAGTCCAGGCCCTTACAGTATCATTAGAATGGGCTAAACAAAACGCAATAAATTTATCGGATATTACAACTCTTAAAAACATTCTTGAAAAAGCAGTTTTAGCTTACATTTCGGCCAAACAAACTCAGTCAAAAATAACTTCATATTTTAGAACTAATAATTAGGTTCATGTAATGTACATAGATATTAAGCACTTGATTTTGATGTACGATTAAACGATTTTTAAAATATTAATCCGTATTTTATTATGTATTTTTACTACCTTCAATAATATGAACATACCGTTAGTATGAACAACCTAAAATTTGTTGTGTTCATATTATCGCGATTGCACTGTATATTTATTATGTCTCTTTCAATAGCAAAATACCAGGCAAATATCGTTAGGTCGCTTTGGTAAAAATTTACTGTTGAAAGAGCGATATGTAATATAATACTACGAATATCTGCAAAACCATTAAAAAAACCTCTGTAGAAGTAAAACTATTTTCTTGAAATTGCAGTACAAATAATACCTAGTACATACTTTAGATTTGCACTTATTCAAAATTGCAAAGTGTTATTATTATAGAAGCTGTAGATACCCAATGCACTTTTGCATGACCCTGTATATTTTCAATGTCTATACAGGGTGAGACTTAAATAAGTCCAAATATTTTCAGGGCTGGTAGATCTAGATAAAAGGAAACCGCTGGATCTTTCTTGGGGTTTATTTTTTGTAAATTTAATCTACTACCTAGGCCATATTATGAAGATATTAGGTTTTTTAACTAGAAATTAAAAAAATTTCCAAAGATTTTTTCAAAAAATACTAAATTTTAATACAATTTCTTTCGCGAAAAAACACTCAAACGTGTTTCTGGGGTCAAAATATCCTACCCCTAAAATTATTTTTACTTATTTAAGACTCACCCTGTATATTCTACGTCATTTAATTGTGTTCTAGTTTTCAACAATTAATTGATAATTAATTATCAATAAACATTAGTAAAAAATGTCTATACCTATGTGGCGGATTCATCTCTCCAAAAAAATCCTTTATGGGTACCATTGCACTGCACTGTAAGAAAAATCTACAAAATAAAATAGTTATTTTTTGTAAACATTTCTGCGTTAAACTTAAACGGACACTGCTTCTCAGAAGTTATGTTGACAGTATAACAAAGAAAAAAATGCTTAACGTTTCGGAAAGTTTATCTCTTTCCATCGTCGGAAGCAAAAAAATACAAAGAATAAAGAAAAAAACTATTTAAAATGTTTAAATTCAACTATTCGAGAACACAAGGGTTGTTCACCAGATACGACACGGAATATTGTAGCTAAACGATTAGATTTTTACAAATTGTAAGTTTTGGGTTCGTTGAAGGACTATTAGAGCTACAATTTAAAAATATTTTTACAAGATACAGAGTGTCCCAAATAAATAAAAAATATCAAAGTTGCATTTTTTTAAATGGAACACCCTGTATATTATTGCATTTTTAGTTTCTATGATTAAAATAAAGGTAAATTTGATTAAGCTTTATTATACTTAAACCTTACCGTTTTTGAAATATTTTCAATTTTGTGAAATTGCAGTAAAAATTTTAAAGCTTCATTTCTCCAAGGGTATCAATGTTTTTAATACTAAATATTTAATGAAGTTTATTTATTGATCAGTTATTGTGTTGCAATAATAAAAATAATACTACCTTATACAGAGTGTCTAAAAATGTATTTTAAATAATTATTATCTTCAAACGGCAATAACTTCTTTAATTTAAATGGAATGCCCTGTATATTTTAGAAGAATCAGATGCACAATTAAATTGTCTATCAAATTGTATTATACCATTTTTTACCTATCCCTTCAAGTTTTTGTAGAAAATGCATTTTCTTATAATTTAGACCTCATTTATCAATATATCCATGGAATATTGACATTTTAGATTGTTTTTAAAGCAACAAATGTACAAAATGTACAGACTAGTAATATTATCGTTTTTAGCAAAACGATAATATTACTAGCCCATTTGTATGCAAAAAGAAAACTATTTAAATCTTTATAAAAGAGTATACCATTAATTAAATATAACACCATTATTTGCGCCCATATACTAATTAATTACATACTTAATTGTGTTCGTTATTAAATTATTATAAATAAATGTGGATTTGAGTCAGAAATCAATATAATAATAAGTTATCAAATTAAAGTCTCTGTAGTTATAAATAAGCATTTATTAAAAAATGAAATATCATTTTTAAGGTGTTAGTTTTTATCACACTGTCTAATGCCCATACAAAATTCAGTTTTTTAGTATTTGGAGCAATTATTATTAATCAACGCAAACAGTCAGTTAATGTGGTTTGAATACTGGAATCATATTAATTGGTCCTCTTTAACAAATATTTAAACAGTTTTTTTATTTTTTAAAGAAATAAACGAATTATATCGACAATATTAGTATCTGTACTCTTTAAAAATTTGGTACATCTTTAAAAATAATCTAAAATGTCAATAGTCCATGGGTATATTGATAAATAAGTTCTAAATTACAAGAAAATGCATTTTCTACGGAAACTTAAAGAGATAGGTAAAAAATGGTATAATATTATTTGATAGACAATTAAATTGTGCATCTGATTCTCGTAAAATATACAGGGCGTTCCATTTAAATTAAACAAGTTATTGCCATTTGAAGCTAATAATTATTTAAAATAAATTTTTAGACACTCTGTATAAGGTAGTATTATTTTTATTATTGCAACACAATAACTGATCAATAAATAAACTTCAGTAATTATTTAGCATTAAAAACTTTGATACCTTTGAAGAAATGAAGCCTTAAAATTTTTACTGCAATTTCACAAAATTGAAAATATTTCAAAAACGGTAAGGTTTAAGTATCATAAACCTTAATCAAATTTACCTTTATTTTAATCGTGGAAACTAAAAATGTAATAATATACAGGGTGTTCCATTTAAAAAAATACAACTTTGATATTTTTTATTTATTTGGGACACTCTGTATCTTGTAAAAATATTTTTAAATTGTAGCTCTAATAGTCCTTCAACGAACCCAAGACTTACAATTTGTAAAAATCTAATCGTTTAGCTACAATACTCCGTGTCGTATGTGGTGAACAACCCTGTATATTAACCAAAAGAATAACAAAAAATCGATTACAGTCATAGGTTAACAGAATTGAAGTGAATTTACAGTAAACCTTAATATTAATATTAAGGGTTCTACTAGGGGCCAATTTTTTTAAATGTAGGTACTTTCAACTTTTCAACACCATAAGAAAAAAATATATTTTTTTTTTATTTTGAAATACCGTAATAAACATCATTTAATTTTTTATTTATATCGACCACTTTATCAAATTACTCGAAAAGCTCGTAAACTGCTCTATAAATTTAAATAAGATTTTATATTTAAATTTCGCAAATTAAAAGCTAATTCCGGTAGTATCCGAATAATCAAAATTTCAATGAATTTGCCGGTATTATACGACGCTCCTACATTTAAATTTAGATCCGATGCTATTAAAAAAGGAGAACGCCAAACCCGGAGTTTATAAATTAGATTTAACGGGAAAGATTTCATAATCCCCATTTTCCGAATAATAAGACCTTAAGAGCCCTGTAAATAAATTAGACTCCTTGGCAAATATTAGTCAAATATAAATGCGAGATCTTGATTCATTGGCTCTCAGACTGTATTTCGGTTTATTTGAATAAAATAGGTTGAGTACTTTTAAAAAGCAATGAGCAAATTACCTATATAATCTTTTTAGTATTGAAAATACTTCTGGCCGCGTTTATATGGGACCCATCTTTGAAAAAACGACATGCTACAGGCGACATGGAGTTCAATAACCTGCCTATTCAACTTGTCAACACGTAACTCGATAGCTGAATAGGGCAAGGCCGTCCGAGGGCCGAAATGAGGTCTTAGTTGGCCCACACTAATAGTTGGCCCACACTAATATTTTATGGATACGGATGTTTAGTCTCTGAAAGCCGATATGATTATAAAAAAGAATATGCGTCAAGGCATGGGTTGTTAAGTACAGTTGGGCTATTTTAATCTAACTCTTTCCGTATGAGAAGCAGGGGGCAAATTATACGTGAAAGAGCGGAATAACACAAATAATAAATTTAGACTAATGCAATATTTTTTCTTGGCGCGTAGGATAATGCGCACAATGGATGCATTAAAGGGAATGATTAATTAAATCATTAAGTTCCAAAACATATAATAATTCGGGTCTCATCGGATCTGCTGATATATTTTGATAAAATTTAGGCTATTAGGACCTATATTTTTTATATGATACTAATTTTTTTAATTAACAACTTAGGACAAAGAAAAAGCTTGCATGGTTTCCACCGTCAACAGTAAAAACAAATGAATTCAAGGCGGTGCCAAATATTTATTGGGATAAGTTTTTATCGTTTAAATATTGTTGTAAATAATAATTATCATTTAATTAGTGCTAACTTATTAAATTTTACAACATGGCGAAATTTCAACAAAATCAGCCAACAACAAAATCTTTGAGATATTAATAGGTCTATTAGAAAACACCTTGACACCCCTGTATCTTTAAAATTATACATTTCCGGGCACATGTTTATATGAACTTTTTACCTTAAAAACATTCAAAGGATCACCTCCTGAAGTTTGGCCAGATACTTAATTAACATCCTGTATTTAAAAATGGCTATCTAGTGATTTAGTAAGCTTTGTTTATTTTAATAGGCAAAAAATTCATTTCATAAAAAATAAACAAACCCATAATACAAATACTATACACCAATTAATTAATTTTAATTGTATCTAAAGGCACTTTAATAATTGAAAAATGGACAGGAGCACTTAAAAATAACTTCATAGAGTATATCAAATATGCTAAAAATAATAATTCCAATAAAAAAACACAAATGGCACATTAAAATCTGCATTATCTGAAATCAAACTATAGCTAAACGGCTAATAAAATAATAGAGACAAGACGCCGACATCTATAACAAGATGAGCAGTTTTTAATAATTATTCCGAGTTATTATTACATACTTGTTTTACAATTATTGTAATACAATAGCATTCCTTCAAATAAATTTTGATTTAAGTATTGTTAATATAGTCATATTAATGATTATAGCCCGTACGATTTCTAAAATAAATAATCAAGAGTGTTTTTATCAGAATTATTGTATGATTAAGTAGAAATAGTTAATATTTAGTAACTTCGTAAGTGTTATATTTTAATATAATTATGAATTTAATAATTAAATAATTATCTTAAGTTTAAATTGTGGTAAACTTGTATGAGTTTCAATCATTTATATTTAAAATCTTAGGGAAGGCAATATAGATTTTAGGCAGGAGAACTCAAGAGAACGACTGTGCAATTAGTAATTAAGACTACAATTTTTTTTTACTTGCCATTTTCTTCTCGTTCACGTTGCACGTTGACTCTTCGTTGTGTCACACACAATCTGAATTTCGGATATGATGCAGAACTGATAAATTGGACCAAATATATTAATTGCAGGTAATCAAAGACATGTTTTTGTTAACTTTGCAAACATTTAAGGCATGCAATAATTTTAAAAAATTTTGACATGAGATTACTTTATAATTCTTGGAAGTCTTGGATGATAAAGATTTGAATTATTATGGGTCTGTTTTTTTAAGAAGCTAACAAATAATTTCAAAAACTCAACTATCAAAATATAATGGTAGCAAATTTTTAAAATCATGCATAGCTATAATGTTCTATATTAATTGGACATACTGAATGTAAACTAGGTATAGTTGCTGCAATCGATAATATATTTTGTTGCTTTTTCATATCACACAACATTTTCATCATAACAAAAAACCGTCAGTACCGGAGTGCTGACGTCACGAATGTCAAATTGCTTTCCAAACAAGCTTAATTCTTTTATATTTCTATTGAGCTCTTCTAAATGACGTCACAAGTTAATATAAAATGTAAAAAACAGGTGATTGCTGACCACCGCCGACTTTTGTGTCTGATATTTTCAATACGCCTATGATGGTTGCGCATGTTGCAAAATCTGTGAATTTTTTGAAAAAAATGTCATCATTAATATTTCATCTTCTTATTATTTTTATATTCTCACTTTGTTTTTAATTTAATAATTTTTAATTAATAAACTGTTTTAACTAGGTATATTAAACAAGAAAGAAAGAAGACCTAGAAAAGATTTAGCGGTTCTCAAAAGTTTCGCAAAAAATACCTAATCAAACCAAATTTTCAAAGTAACATAACTCGGTTATTTTGGCTGACATATTTGGCGCCGCGCGCCGGGCTGATTAACTGGAATTTGAATTTCCTGCTGGAGATTCGGATGGTAACTCTGCTGTTAACATTGTTCTTTTTAGAGCCTCTTTTAGTGCGAAATGTACAATATAGCTTAATAGCCGTTGGAAAAAACTCATAAGTAAAGTAAGGTGAAAAAGTAAAGCACTTTTACGCCTAAGCATATTAGTACGAAAACACGACCAAAATATATTATTAAAGTGACATAAACTGTCAAATTCAATAAGCGTAACGTCAAACGTACATCCTCGCCACAAAAGTATTATTTTTGTTCCTAATAAAACAATATACTATTAAGCCACACTAGTCTAAAACAAATTTTATTATCATTTATAGGTAAAAAAAGAAAAATATGATTTAAAGTGTCAGATAAGTTTCTAATAAAAAGTGGAAGGACTTTTATTATCTTTTTCATTTGCTCCAAAAGTCACCGCAACTATGCAAAACCCGGTCACCGCAAAATGTAATTACAACATTCAGAAACTAAAAGTTTGTTAGGTCTTTTGGCTGCCCTAGCTAGGTTGTTTTAAACTAGACGACCGAAGGTATTCAAAGAATTATCGACTGAACCCATTAAACCACAAGGTTTATTTAAGCTAAATTGTTTTAAACGCTTTAACGGTGACATTATTAAACTAAGTTTCTAGCTACATATTGTTGATGACAATACTAAGAATTACTGGTTGCATAACCAGATTAGTAGTTAGTAATCTGTGGATGTAAAAAGAACATTAAAAAGAACGCGAGAAGTCGTAGTCTGAACACAGTCTGAAGAACTTATTGTTTATTGTTAAACCAATTAGAAGCTATAAATAAATACGTTTTCTTTCGATTCACTGAGTTTGACTGTGCCATTCAACACATATAACGGCTAAAGAGTGTAATTTTTATTATCAGATTCAGAAGAAGAATACTTAACCATTAAAATGACATAATTAAATAATCAAAAGAAAATGTAAATCGTAACCACAAATATTATGTAATACATGTGACTATGATACATTTATCTTGAGAACTTATATCTTAACACTTCCAGCTTTATTAAAAATAAAATTTTAATTAAAATAAAAAATACAATGACCAGCACAAAAAAAGGACAAAAAACTTTCATGTACCTATTTTAAAGCTTAATATATTTTGTTCTACTGGACCAATTTTGATGATTCTTTTATCAATGTGTATCCAGCTTTTTATCCTCTTTTTAAGTTAAAAATTAAATTCATCTGTCTATTATACGAGGAAAAACAAAATGTTGCTATTTAGGCGAAATTTTAAAATACCTAAAAGGTCGCAGAATCCGAAATGCTGCAAGTCAACAATATGTACGAGTTATTAAAATATCGGAAGAATTCAGGAAAAGTAAAGTATACAGGAAATTAATGTTTAAATAAATTATATGTGGAACTGCGATATCTTCCGCAATTGACAGCTCACGTCTATTGCAAATCTGTGATATACATATACATTATAGAATAAAAGTTCAACGGAAAATAGTGAAAAATAACATATTCAAATCTAGAAAAATAAAAAAATCTAGAAAGGTATTAAATATATAGACAATACTTAATAGATAACAAATAACAAGTGTTAAATCGATTGGTCTCCATCATTCCAGATCATTCGGTCAATCCGTCATCCGTATCACAAGATTGAAAAAAATATTGAAAAGTTAGTATACAGGGTGTTCCAGGCTGAGCGTGCATTAGAAGTTTGTAAAGAACTACAACATCTAGCTCGGAGATTTTTTGCACAGCATAGTTTCACAACGAGGTCTATCGATTAAAAATATTTTCAATATGGCGGCACTTCCGGAAATACCGGAAGTTGACAGCAACTTTCTTATTTTAAATGGATGCCCCCATTTTTTGTTACATACTTAAATTCTCTGTAAAATTCTATGAATATTGATGTTAAACACTTTATACCTAGCATTTACCGTTTTTGAGAAAAAAAATATTCAAAATTTTTAGACGAAACTAACTAAAAACTACCTGTCAAAAAATTTGTATAGCCTAAAAGTTACATTTAGTGATTATCACAGCCACTGTGACATAAAGAGAAAGCATGTGGCTATCTATTTCAAAAATTAAATTGTTGAAATGTCATATAATAATGGCGGTAGCTGTCATGGGCGTGAGCGATTAAAAAATTATCTTAAAAAGGTCCGATTAAATTTATATCTCCGAAACCAAAGTTCCAAAAAAATTCGTAATATATCTAGAAATTCATTTACCCACTAGTAGTTATAAAAAGCATTTTTGGTAAACTCTGTCTCAAATAGTTTCTGAAAAATAAAATTAATTTTTTTAAAAAGGTCCGATTAAATTTATATCTCCAAAACTAAAGTTCCAAGAAATGTCGTAATATATCTACAAATTTATTTACCCACTAGTGGATATAAAAAGCATTTTTGGTAAACTCTGTCTCAAATAGTTTCTGAAAAATAAAATTAATTTTTTTAAAAAGGTCCGATTAAATTAATATCTCCGAAACTAAAGTTCCAAAAAAATTCGTAATATATCTAGAAATTCATTTACCCACTAGTAGATATAAAAAGCATTTTTGGTAAACTCTGTCTCTAATAGTTTCTGAAAAATAAAATTAATTTTTTTAAAAAGGTCCGATTAAATTAATATCTCCTTATTTTTTTCAAATGAAAACGCACTTTTTTTATTTTATTAATGAAAGGGATTTTGAATTCGTTACTTTTTAACTATACATGTTTCTATATCTAAAATAAATCGTTTTTAAGTTATTAAGAATTAGAATTTTAAGTTATTTACGAGACTATTCGAACAATTTAATTTTTGAAATAGGTAGCCACATGTTTTCTCTTTATGGCACAGCGGCTGTGGTAATCACTAAATTTGACGTTTAGGCTATACACATATTTTTGACAGGTAGTTTTTTTCGTTCAAGAATTTTAAATATTTTTTTCCCAAAAACGGCCAATGTTAGATATAGAGTGTTTAATAAATTCATATTACCAGATAATTTAAGTATGTAATAAAAAATGAGGACACACATTTAAAATAAGAAAGTTGCTGTCAAGTTCCGGTATTTCCGGAAGTGCCGCCATATTGGAATATTTTTAGTCAATAGATCTCGTTGTGAGACAATGATGTGCAAAAAATCTCCGATCTAGATATTGTAGTTCTCTAAAAACTTCTAATCCACGCTCAGCTGGAACACCCTGTATACTAGATTTAAACTATAAAGACAACAAAGCAAAACCATCCTATTTATAAAACTTTTGTTTAAATGTCAAGAATCAAAGTATCATAGCCTAGCTCCTTATTTGGAAAGTATTTGTGAATATTTTATTGTACTGTGACATTTATCTACTGTATACTTTTACTGTATCGATTTAACGAGACAGGAAAACCAGCTTGATTTGTACGAAGTTTTCACCAATTAAGATTGTTACAAAATATATGAAGATGTTATCTTCAAATCTGTTTTAGTTGTCTTGGTTTTTAATGAAAAAAATATACAAATTGTGTAATTTTAGTAAAAAGATATATATAAAAAAATAGTTTACAAGAGGAAACAGTTTTTATTATTAACATTTTGAGAAAAATACATTCTTCATGAAAATTTTTTGCACTTTCTAAAATGGTTAATCCCGATTATGTTTTTCTATTTGTTCTATTTCTATTTGTTTATGTTATGAATAGATATTTGGGGATAACTCCTGTTGCTGAAACTATTATTGGGACAATATTAACTTTGTTTTGATGCCACATTTTTTTCATTTCGTCGGTTAAAGTATATATTTTTCAGATTTTTTCTTTCTCCTTTCTTTGAATGTTGGTGGTGTTTGGTACTATCCTAGGTAAGTTATTTGTGTTTTTTTTATTGTGGTGTTTTTTATTGCCAATGTGTGGTGTTCTATCGGTTATTATTATTATTATTATAATTAATATAAATCTCACATATTGGAATATTTTCCTTTACCCAGGAATATATTATCAAACAACAGAAACTTTTCATATCTATCTCAGGGCGTAAAATTGGATAAGTTTTATACTCCAACACATTCTGTTTTAACTTGATCTGGTATGCAGGAATCTCATTTATTTAAAATCACGTAGGAAGTTTTATTTTAAATGAAGCCAAAAACTATGCAAACTTTAAGTCCGGTCATTTGTGTGTAAAATCGTAAACTTTATAACGAAATTTATAACTAAAGCAATTACTGATTTATAGGTAGGACGGAGTAATTTGGCGGCTGGGCATTGTAGAACTTTTCCAGAATTTTCGCCACACTCAGCGACTATAATTTTCATTGTCATTAAAGGAAAAAATAGTAGTAGTAAGTTGAATAGATATGTGTGCAAAAACAACTATATATTTTATTAAAAATCTTATTTAAATAGTTCTTTTATATACTGTTAAACTGTATCAATTACAAAGTCTTTAGCAAAAAGTTATAAGGTAATAAATTTTGTAGATATAATTTATGAAAATTTATATTTAAAGATTAAAACACAATCTTCTGTGGTAAAAACTCATTAAACATACTTTATTAAAAATAACAAAAATAGTCATCCATGCAAACTGTAAGAATCAGAACATTATCCACATTATACCTTTATTAAATTTGTGTTTTATTAAGTTTGTGACTCCTGTGAGAAAAGCCAGAAATGTTTGTTTAAATAATAACTTATTTTAAATTGCCAGAAACACATCAGAATATGTCATAAAAGATGCGTCAACTAAACAAGTATAGGATAAAAAGGAATTATTAATATAGACTGTATTATACGATGTCCTTCTGCATATAAAGTGACTTTCCTTTCAAACGTGAGGAATACCTGTAAAATAAAACATAATTGTTGGTTTGGTGTTTGATATTCTAACTACATCTATTACAAACCTTCAGTGTTTTAGTGTGTAATTGTCTTTCCTATTATTCTTTGTGTATCCTGTTAAGTAAAAGAAACCTATTTCCAAAAATATAAAAACATTGCAATAGATATCAAATAGATTAATAAAAACTACTTAATATTATTGTACATATTATATATTTCAAGTGTTATTTGATCTTTGGTCCCATTACCAGCATTACTTTCTTGAGGTCTTCTCTACTAACTCAACTTTTAAACCTTCTTTATATTTTAAAACTGATTTACAATCTGTAATGCCCGCGCTGTTTCCTGAAATATAAGTTATAATCCATTTATTATCACACATATTACAAACCTGAAAATTACTTAACGAGGAAACTTCCCAAAATAATTATAGATTTATTTTTTTTACAAACATCTGGGCTAATTTATTCCAACGAATTTGTGGACGGGTCAATGTTTTCTAAACATTTTTAAGCGTTTTACACATTTTGCACATCTTCCAGGCTAATGGCTATTCTTCAGTTCTTAATCGGTGAAGATTATTTATAACTATATAACTAGTATTGCAGGTTAAATTAAAGAACAAAATCAAGTAGAAACTGTGAATAGAAACACAAAAAATAATCAAAATATTTAGAAAAAGGAGCCGTAAACGTCAATGTCAGCCAAGTCAAAGAGTAGATAAGACAAGAGACGACAGTGAACAAAGAAGTCGAATTTCGCGAGAGAGACGCAGATATATTAAAATTTAAAGGTCCCATCAAGTCCCATTTTGTCTGTTGCCAAGTATATTTCTTTGAAAAATAAACAAGATTTTCTGAAAATAAATTAATAATATAAGAAGGATATAACTAACGTATGTTAATACGGAAATGTAATTTTTTAGTCTAGGTTGGTTTAGGTTCTTTTTCGCAATGTACTGATAATCGAATCAAAAGAAACAGAATGACTAACTAAGTTGATCGATTTCAAAGATAAACAGATAAAATTTCTTGAAAATCTGACAACGGCGTATTTTATTTATTCTAACCTATGATTTTAGGACGCTAATCAGCTGTGCTAATCAGGTAAACATAAACAAATCTGATTAGTTGTTTTCTTGCATTTTTGCCTTTTTAAAGTGTGTTTTCAGAGATTTTCGATATATTATTGTTTTAAGAGTTTTAAGGTTTAATTTTAGTATCGTTTTTGTTGCCTACTAACAGGAAAAGACGAGATGGTGGCAATGTGTTTGCTTATAAAGACTGCAAAAATAGGTCTTGTTCTTCGACAAACATAATTCACTCTTTTCCAAAGGATCCTGAAAAGTATTTTTATAGAAATATACTATATAATTATGTTATTAAACTAAATGTAATCCATAGATCGAAGACATGGTTAGAAGTTTGTAATATATTTTTACAAAAAAAAATTGAGTAACTCTATTTTTTGTACATAAACTCCACATTGTGATATTACACTTGTTCAAGTCCATATGTAAAAAAGTTCACGTAAATAAAACATTTCTTACAAATCGACTTGGTCACTTTATCTTGTTTACCAACGATATACAAAATATTGCTTTTATTATCTCTATTCCCCGACAAATATGTTTCTAATTATAATTTATTTTATATAATATTTAGAAAACTCATTTTTTTTAGTTTCTATTTATTTCTTTACCCATACAGAGATCTTTACCCATACAGATGGCTTATTTATAAGCTATACAAGCAAGTTTTAATAATAGTCTATTTCAAATTTCCCGCGAAAAAATTACGAAAATTTAAAGGGACAAGCGAGACGAGGTCACTCTCCCCACCACTCAAACATCAAAGGCGCGAACTGTCGTCTCTTGTCTTATCTACTCTTTGGCCAAGTGTCAGAGTTGAATTAGATTTACCACAGATTATCAATTTGAACGATTTGAACTACAGTCGATTCCAGTTTAGGTATTTTCGTTTTTAAGTCTCCCATACTGAAGTCTACCTAACCTAACCTAACGGAAGTCCGCCATATTGGGTTTTCAGTGAAGTTTTCAATGATAAGAACTATAGATCATCTGATTTTTCCTTTGAATAAGAAGACTAAGGAAGGAGCATATCAAAAATCTTAGGTACACCGCGATGGGCCTCAAATATGGCCGACTTAAATTCCGGTTTATCAGTGCCGTTCTAATTTTATTTAAAAAATGTAAAACTATGATCTAGGGTAGACGTGGGGTAGACTCAATAATTTGTTGTTTTATTTTACGTTGTGAATAAATGTTGGTACTTATTAAAATTGTTATAAAAATATATAATTCTAATAAAAATAAATAAGTTATAATAAGTATTTATTAACACAAACATCCGATACGCTACTGAAGCAGGTAAGTCAAATTAACGTATCTAAATTCTTTGACATCTAATCTTTGACAAGTAATAAATAAAAGCTAAAATGCAAGAAAAATATATAATTTAGTTAATTTAGGTGAATTTCATAAATGATCGGTTTACTACAGTATGTATATTATATAGTCACTTACTTTAAAAAGTTGTTCCATTATTTCACTCAATTTTTGCCGAGATCTACCGCACGCTACACAACCAACTATTTTAGAGTCTTTTTCGATAAATCGCGATAGTGTCACTGTTAATTTAAGTTCTGCCACAATTTCCATCTAGATTTACTACCTTTATACAACTATCAGTAGTAGAATAAATAATAAATAACATAAAATACCTTCTATCCTTTGATGGACTGACACTCCGAGTAGGAGGACTTTATTTTCTATGCTTAATTTGTTCAGCTTCTCTAGGCATTCTCTAGACCAACTTCGAATTGATAGTTACGGAGTTGATCGCTCTTAAGGCTGCTTGATTATCGGATAAGATGGCTATTTCTTGTTTTCGTTAAGTTTCTATCTAATACAAGTTGTACGCATCTTTCGATAGCGTAGGTTTTTGCCTGAAGGATGCAGTTCGGAGTATTTAGTTTTCGGCCTATATACTCCTATCCCTTTTCCTGCTTTGGTTTTGGAGGCATCGGTATACCACGTTATGGTATGATCTTTGAACTGCTGAGCAAACGTTTGTTTGGGATATGGAGGCGTGGAATTTTCTTTTTAAGGGTATTCCAAGCTCCTGGGTGTTCTAAGCTACTGTGATTAAAGTGTATAATGAACTATTTCTCTAATTTATATAGAAAAATTATAAAAATATAAATAACTAAATCAAATTCAAATGAATTGCGCCATTTAATATTCCGAAATTTCCAGATAAAATTTTATCAGAAATTGAGAACGATCTCTCTAATTGAAGTTGAGGAAAATGGCATTACGGAAAATTGTAATACGGGAAATTTTGAAAGTTTGAATCGAAACTGAATTAATACTCGTAGATGAACAAAAATAATTCGATTCTAAAGTTTCGGGAATTTTCTGCTTTAAGTTAATGAAATTCGGTAAATTATTATTCATTATTTAACTAATACTAATTTGATTAAATTTAAACAAGGGTGTTCCAAATTTGAGGTTCATTATTGGGATTTCGGGAATTAGAAGAGATATGATGTCGCGTCGCTTAAATGGAGCAAACTTGCACAATTTGATGCTGTTTAAAATTCCATCTTAAAAGTTTAAAAATTTTAAATTTTTCGAAAGGAAACCAATATTGTATCACACTTATTTCTAAAATTTATACTAATGTGTGATATATAGAGACAGAGAATATGTTTCTATTATCATCTGATTTATGTAAAATATAGAGGGTGTTCCATTTCAATTTCACAAGTTATTGTCAATTTAAGCTAGTAAGTATTTAGAATATTTTTTTAGATATTCTGTATAAGATAGCATCATCATAGCATTATTTATTATTGCAATACAATATTTAGTAACTAGAAAAACTTCAATACAATATTTGGTTTTATAATAATAATAATAGGTCCGTATATAGCGTTTAACGCCTTGGGAGTAGCAAGGCACAACTTGCCATGCTAGAGCCGTTCGGTGTACAAGGAAGGTAATGTGGCTAGCACTACGCTTCAACCGCCTAGGATTGTGAATCCCAAGTACTCATTTAAGGCTGAGTCGACCTAGGCACCCAAACTATTTTATTTTATTAAAAATGCTCGGCTGATGAAATGCCGGGTGTAGGATTCGAACCCACAACCTTGAGGTTGGTAGAGGAGAGCTGTACAGGGTGGGTCAAATTCGACGCTTTTAAATGGAAACACCCTTTTCTATAGGAGATAGACAAAAACTAATATCGTTGTCTGGAGCTCAATTTTTATCAAAATCATGATGGTGAAAACTGCATATCGATATCTGTTACCGTTTCGGAGTTACGGGGTGTTTTTCAAAAATATGCATTTTTAACAAATCGTTGTAACTTTTTTGCTATGGAAAATTTTGTATTTTTATGAAAACATTTCCAAAGCACCTTTTTACGTAGAATTTAATGGTTTAAGTATATTTTTTTTAAAATTAATAATTTAAGAATTATCAACAGAAAATTTGATTTATTATATGGGACACCCTGTTTATTTTTAATTTATTGAAAATAATTTAAAATTACCTTTCCAAAAATATAACACACTTGATATTTTGCTCGATTCCTCTTCGAGATATAGAGTATATAAAAATTCGCCCGCTTTAAATAAGTAGGCTTTGAACGGCACCGGCTGTAATGTAAAAAAAATCTAGCTGTGCATATCATTTAAAACGAAAATAATACTTGCTATGAGAGATGCAGAATTTTATAACAATTTAAAATATATTTAACCAACATCAACATATTTAAACTATATCTAATAATAATAAAACTAAATAGCAAACAAAGACATGAGATTTTGCTACAGGTGTTCAACAGATCAACCGTCTTCTGTTATGGACAGACGGGGCAGTTTTTGAACATTTCTCACGGAATTCATTAACTCAGTGGGGGTGAAAGATACCCTTTCATAACTGCTAAGTATTTCTAATTCTTGTCTAGATTATACGGAAGAATAAGGAACCTTTATTCTTCCGCAAATATATACATAGGATTAGATCCACGGGCACTAAGTCAGGCGGCCTCGACGGCCAACGGCTGGGATCTTGGTTGGCTATTCAATTATTCTTGAAATTGTCTGCAAGAATTTGCTGATAACTTCAGCGTTCAGAGGCGGTGCGTCGTCTTGCCGGAAAAATATGTTTTTCGGGTTCCATTAAGGGCATATCATCAATAAGGGGTCCAAAGCCTACTAGTTAAAAGTGGCGAACTTTTAAAAATTCTGTATTTCGAAGGGGATTATAACAAAATATCAAGTGTGCTATATTTTTGGAAAGGTAATTTTAAATTCTTTTCGGTGAATTAAAAATATAGAGGGTGTCCCAAATAAAAAATCAATTTTTCTGTTGATAACTCTTAAATTATTAATTTTAAAGAAATTATACTTAAACCATTTAATTCTACGTAAAAAGGTGCTTTGGAAATGTTTTCATAGAAATACAAAATTTTCAATAGTAAAAAAGTTACAGCGATTTGTTAAAAATGCACATTTTTGAAAAACACCCCGTATCTCCGAAACGGTAACAGATATTGATGTGCGGTTTTCACCATCATGTTTTTGATGAAAATTGAGCTCCAGACACCGATATTAGTTTTCGTCTATCTCCTATAGAAAAGGAAGTTTCCATTTAAAAGCGTCGAATCTGACCCACCCTGTACCTCTACGTCTCCGGACACCAATATTTGATTTTAAAAACTTAAATACGCCTAGAAAAATGAAGCATTAAAATAATTGTTACTGCATTTTCGCAAAATATAATAAATATTTCAAAAATGGTAAGATTATAATGCGGAAAAACATTGATTAAATTTACCTTTATTTTAATCGTAGAAACTAAAAATGCAAAAATATACAGGGTGTTCAATTTAAAAAAATACAACTTCGATATTTTTTTATTTATTTGGACTACTCTGTACATTTTCAAAATAGTTTTAAATTGTAGCTTTAGTAGTCCTCCAACGATCCCATAACTGACTATTTCTAAAAATATAATTATTTGACTACAATATTTCGTGTCGAATAGCGTGAACAACCTTGTATATTTAAATAAAGGATGCGGTTTATCCAGATTCCTAATTTTATGTCGAAGAAAAATGGTTAGTGAGTGATAAAAGTTGAAATATGACTTGAAAAGGTTATATGATCATGCCGCCATCAGCATAAACCGTACAAAAGTGCTGCCGTTTAGTGTAGTAGAGCTAGTGGATTTATAACTTTACCAGATATACGCTGATGTATTATTCCAATGAAAGCTCTAGCTTTTATCAGAAATAAAATAAATTTTAAGTTTATTTTCTCGTTAAAGGATAAAATAAAGCAGGTATTGCAAAAAGAATGCGGAAGGCAAATGTTCCGATGAGCAGTGAACGAAGTTATCAGGCAACGCGGTAGAATAATGCCCGGACCCTATTAGCAACACGTTACACCACGCGATAGTGATGGGCAAAACTGTTATTTTTAGATAACAGTTGAAACTGTTATAGTTATTTATAAAAAAAAACAGCTTAAAATAACAGCTCAAAAATAAGAGGTTTCTTTATTTTACTGCTAAATATCTGAAAGTATGAGGCGGTCACCGCCAGGCGTATTAACGCAGTTGCAAGTTGCAACAATGACGTGCTCGGTGGTAATATTTCCAGGGTGTCAAAACATTTCTAAATATCGATTGTTATCTAAAATACCTCTCTAAAAACGGTGGTTGTTTACAAATAAGCGCTGTTTACAAATTGCGATATAAAAAAAGCCAAAATTCCGCCACTCGTCTATACCTATACATTCCGATCTACCTACGCCCTACCCCTCGATGCGCGTAGATCCTGAATTGAGTAGCAGTGTACAGGGTGCATCTTATTCGACGGGCGAGAAGCTCTTAGTTATGATTTTACCATTTGCGGTCAAAAAATAACAATATAAGAAAATGTGTAGTATATTCTTCATAAGTAAACCAACTACAAACTAGAGTTCGAATTTATTTTACACTTAAACTAGCATGTACCTGCGACGTCGTTCGTGTCGAATTAGTAATTTCTAATGGTGATGATAAAGCAAAACAAGAATTTCCATTAACATACAGACTAGATAAAATTTTCTCACATGTGCCAAAAATAAGCTTTAAACGTCGAGCAGTTTAAGCAGAATCGTGGTTAATCAATTACTCAACTTTTTTGGAATACCCTGTATGATTTTTTAAAAATGTCAAAATAAAAAAACAAAATAACCACAATACACCAAAACACTTTTACTTTTACACTTAGCTGTGGTGTTTTAATGTTTTTATTTTGTTAATCAATTACTCAACTTTTTGGAACACCCTGTATGATTTTTGAAAAAATGTCAAAATATGTAAAAAACAAAATAAATTATGCGTGTCCAGGCGTTTTCCCGAAAGACTAACCGTTTTTAAATAACAAATATTGTAATATTTGAGGGGCGTTTTCACCCTGTTGGAATTTGAGATTCGAGAAACCCCTCCTTATCGAACCTCAACCCCACAGTCAATCCGTTTGCCAAAAATCAGCTTTAAACGTCAAGCAGTTTAAGCAGAATAGTGATTACTCAATGGTCATATTTTATGAAACACTCTGTATATATTTTTAAACATCTGAATATATGTAAACAACATAATAAAATATACGTGTTTTTCACCGGTTTTAAAAAACTCAAATTTTTAAATAAAAATATTCTAATATTTGAGGGTAGTTTCACCCCTTAGAATTCGAGTTTCGAAAAATCCCTTCTTATCGAACCTCTACACCCTAAAGTCAATCCGTTTTCCAAAAATCAGCTTTTTACGTCAAGGACTTTAAGCAGGATCGTGATTAATCAATGACCAGATTTTTCAAAACACCCTGTATACATTTTTAAAAAAATCTTAAAATATTATTCTGAAAATTTTTCCGAATAAATAAATACCTAAATATTGAAACTTAATAAGTAAATACTGAAACATACAGCGCCATAATATCTCGACCTCCGCCCGTTATGCTCGTAACAGGTTGAAAAACAATGTACTATCTAAAATAACTGATGCGTTATTCTCCAAACTGTTTCGAACCTCCATCGACAATCGACCGATGCAGCAGCGTTCCTTTCCCACTCCGATTATCTCGACCACCGCCCTGTTATGCTCGTAACAGGTTGAAAAACAACGTATCTAAAATGACTGCTTCTCCAACCCGTTGCGAGCCTCCATCGACAATCGACCGATGCAGCAGCTTTCCTTTCCCACTCCTGTTATCTCGACCGCCAGGCGTTATGCCCGCAACTGTTTCAAAAAACCTGCTTCTTTTATATCCTATTATTTTTAAGCGGTATCGACCGAAGCAGCTACGTTTGCCGTAGCGCATTCCCCACTCCGTTGTCCGTTGTCTCGCCGCCTGTACTTGTATCTAGCCATAGCAAGCAACTATTAAGCCCGACCAATCACGTTAGAGTTTTTGACAAACACAAATGAATTAACACCCTTCAAATAACCACGCTAACCAACCTGATTGGTCAAGCTTAAAAGTTGACTGCTAGGGCTAGACACTTCTGCCGCCTGTATGGTTGACGAATTAACATGTTTTCCATCCATACTAGTTGTTTTTTGGAATTGCTTCGAGCCGCATAGAATTTCGTGACGGTGCAGAGCGCCGACTTCGTTTTTCGAGTTACGAGCGGCCGATCTCTACGTGTCGTTATTTTATATCTGTTATTTTTTAGAAGTAGTAACGGTTGTGTTATGTTATTTATAAATAATTGTTATAAAATAACAGATAGTTAAATAACAACCCATCACTACCACATGTGCTGCGACGTGGGAAAGGGTGTTCACATTTGGAACACGCCATGCCATAACACGCTTTTTTAGTTCTATAATTTTTTTATTATAGTCAGAAAAGTTATCACTATTATCTCGAGAACAATGTTTGATAGAAGCAGTTCGTCTAGCGACGAAAATTTTTTAAAAATTGTACAGATGCGGCTATTTTGTTACAAAGTGTAAGAAAAGAAGATTTTGCTGCAGGAAATCCTGAAAAATCGTAAAAAATATTAATGACAAAATTTAAATTAGTTTTTTCATAAGAAGTGACATTAAAATTTGGCGTTAACTTGGACATGTGCACTAATTCAAGGACTGCCACATTTTACACAAATTTAATTAATTCTCCTAAATGAGTTAAGTAATCTGAATATACTTCAAATAATATTATACATTGATGAACTAGCAGGGACGTAGCAACAGGGGGTGCAAGTGGTGCGGCGCACCAGGGCCCGGGGCCCTGGGGGGCCCGGCGCCGCCCTAGCGGCATTGGCTCTTGCAACCCGATTCTAAATTTGACTTTTAGCATTATTTGAGAATATCTGCAGAAATGAAATAAAATTACATTACAATTACCTGTTCAGGTATTTCACCACATTACTATAAGACCGATCTTTTAATAATGGCTATTATTAAATCGATTGAATAATACATCCCGAGTTTCTTCTTTCAGAACAAAAAAGCCGCGTCATCAGTGCAATCTTAATTTCGCACGCTGGCGCTGTCAAATATCGGTGTGATTCGCGGTAAATCGTAACATTGATATTTTTTGACTTTTTGAAGTGAGTTTTTAATATTATTTATTAGTGTAAGTGTAATTACATTAGGGGTTAGCCTGAAGCCTGACTGTAGTAACTTGGTAATTAATTTTTAGTCATTTTATAGAAACGGCGGAATGCTTAGATGGACGTTTAATAATGATAATACTATTAGTGGCTATTTTCAAAATACTTTAAAATTCTTTACAACTGACAATTTGTTTGTTACGGCTAAAAAATAAAAAAACACATTTTTACGAAAAGAAGAGAAAACATTAAAAAAAAGTAGTACTTGGGATAAAACTAAGTTCTTTTTACCCATTTCTTGTCTGAAAAATGGAGGCAATCAGTTAAATTAAAAAGTAGTGTGTTTTTTAGTTAATCTGTTACAAAAAAATAAAAATCTATGTGAAAATTGCCATTAGATAACTTTTTAAGTTAAAAAGTTATCTAATGACAAAAAAAAATATTGGTGTCATGAATAGGGTGTCCCATAAGTCATGGATCAAATTTAAATAGGAGATAGGGGAGGTTATTTCCAACAAAAAAAGTGCTATAAACATGTATCCTAAAATGCCTGGTTTTCAAGATACAGGGTTATTGTTGTTTCTTTACACAAAAACCGTTCGTCGGACAAAAAAATGTCAAGAGACCATTTTTGACAGCAACTAGTAAGAGGTTACGAAAAAAATTGTCATTTTTCACTTTCAACACCCTGTATCTTGAAAAGCAGGTATTTTAGGATACATGTTTATAGTTTTTTTTTGTTGGAAATTACCTCCCCTATCTCCTGTTTAAATTTGATCGGTGACTTATGGGACACCCTATAAAATAACTAAATTTTAAGTTGTCTAGTTTTGCATTCAGCTGCGATATGAGTCAGTACAAACATTTGTCGGGAGCTGAAAAGCGAAAACGGAAAGAAACTGAAAAACGTGAAAGGGAAAAACTTCCTAAATTAACTTCCTTTTTCCATCGTGTTTAGAAAAATACAGTTGAATTATCTGAATTGTCTGAACCTGAAAATAAATACGATCAGGATGACCCCGGAATACCTCTATCACCGAAGTCAATTACAATGAGTATTGCAAAAGAAGAAAACCATGAGTCAACCACAATTTCTTCGACTTCCCTATCTGTATCTGTTTCACAAACAACGGTTTCACATCTCAGTACCGAAAAGAGTAATTTCAGCAGTATTCTCAGCGATTCGAATAAAAGATTTATAGCAAAATACGGACCATGTCAACTAGAAAATATGCAATTTCCTAAAAATGCTAATGGTCGATCGTTCAGTTTGGCGTACTACAACCAACGATCCAAGTCAGGAATTGTATACAGAAAAAATTGGCTGTGTTACTCACCAACATTGGATGTAGCTTACTGCGAACCTTGCTGGGTTTTTGGAGACAGACTCAAGGATCATTAAATTGGCTAAATGGATTTAATGGCTGGGGTCATATTTCTCGGAGTATGACTAAGCACGAATCTTCTAACAATCACATTTCTGCTTGCCTGATATATAACAAATGGAATAGCGATCAAGTATTGGACACGGACTTGGATAAAACGCTGAAATTTAAAAATAATTATTGGATTAAAGTTTTGGAACGAGTTATTAACGTCACATTGACTTTGGCTAAAAATAATGTATCATTCAGAGGAGACAATGAATCGTTATATCATGGCGATCACAATCGTGGCAACTTTCTAAATATTATTGAGCTATTGTCAATTTATGATCCAGTTTTGAAAGAGCTTTTATCAAAAGATAAAAAATGTGTAAAATATTTGTCGCCAACCATTCAGAACGAAATTATCAACCTCTTAGCCAATGAGGTAAAAACTGAATTGATCAGTCAAATAAATGAATCTCCATTTTTTTCAGTAATAATGGACACAACTCAAGATATTTCAAAAATTGATCAAGTGAGTTTTGTAGTGAGATATGCCGACTTCATCAAGGATAACGACAATGTTATTCGTGATGTTGTTATAAGGGAAGTTTTTCTAGGGTTTGAAAAATGTATGGGGCAATCTGCTGAAGACATGGTGAAACAATTATTATTATTCTTTGAAAAGAATAATTTGAGCTTTGAAAGACTACGAACTCAAGGCTACGATGGTGCGGCTAACATGACTGGCGTCTACAATGGCCTGCAGGCCAAAATTTTGGAAAAACAACCCAACGCGTTATATGTATACTGTGCTGCACATAATCTAAACCTAGTTATCAATGACTCTGTAAAAATTTCAAGGGAGTTACAAAATTTTTACGATTTTGTAGAAAGTCTTTATGCATTTTTTGCACATAGCATAAAACGATGGGCAGTATTGACGGAAATGTTCGAATCCAAGAAGCACACATTAAAACGATTGTGCCCAACGCGATGGTCGTCTCGTTATGATTCTTTTCATAGCTTAAGGTTTCACTATCGAGAAATTTTACAAGTTTTGACAAAACTAACCCTAACAAGCTCGAAAACAACGGAACAAAATGAAGCACTGGGATTAAAGAAAAAACTGGAAAATTTTGAAACAGTTGTATTAATAGTGATAGAACATAAAATATTAAGTATCACAAAGCTTGTGTCCAATGCACTGCAGAGTAAAAACCAAGATATTCAAAGAGCGTCAAAACTTTTGGAAACTGCTAAGAAAGACATTGCAGAAATGAGGAACAGTTTTGAGGAAGTTATTAATGAAGCAGCTGATTTAGCTCGTGGTTGGGAAATCAATCCAAGTTTTAAAGAACACAGGATCCGCAAAGTGAAAAAACAATTCGATGAGTTATCATGTGATGAACGATTATTCAACGCCAAAGAAAACTTCCGTGTGTCGGTGTTTAATATAACGTTGGACGTTATTATATCTCAACTTGAAAATCGATTCAAAGGGTTAAATAGCGTAGTTGAAAGATTTAAAGTAATTTTTCCTTCGGTCTTGAGAGATCATTCTGATGCTGATTTGGTCCTCCTATCTGAAAACCTGATCAGCTTTTATTCCTATGATCTATCATATTCATTTTCGCAAGAAATTGTAAGTTTCAGGCGAGTTTTTATCAAATAAATGCAGACATTTCAGTTAATGACTTGGCGAAGTTAGTTATTTGCGATCAAATGATCTCCAGTTCATTCACAGAAATCTGCTGTGCTTTTATCCTTTTTCTAACAATTCCTGTATCGGTAGCGACTTCCGAAAGATCATTTTCGGTATTAAAATTAATTAAGAATTATTTAAGAAATAAAATGTCGCAGAACAGACTCTCCGGCTTGGCAATTTTATCAATAGAAAACGAGACAGCCAGAAACTTGGATCTTAATAGAATAATTTCATTGTTTGCCAATCAAAAGGCAAGAAAGGTAGATTTTTTTTTCAGCATAAATAACTATAAATTAGTTAATAAGTAATAGTTTTTTAGTTTTATATTTTTGTTACTACATTTATTACTACTCCCCATACATTTTTGTGCAATAAATGTGTTATTTCATTTTTCATTGTTTTTTTTATAATGAAGAAAAGGGCCCGCTGGTGGTCTTGCACCAGGGCCCGGGTTCGACTTGCTACGTCCCTGTGAACTAGGGTTAGTGAAGATATTGAACTTTGGGCGAAGAAGGTTAAAACCATAGAGCCCTAATGTCAGTCACCCCTGGTCAATATTATCAGCATCACCAAAGAAAAGGTTTTCGGTAAATAATCTCGGCAATTAAGTTATCTGGGTACGAATTAATTACTGGAACAACGAAGGACAATGAGATAATGATGTAGAAAGACGATTTTAGAGAGGGAGAGTTTATAATAACTTGGAATTTGATGAAGGATAAATGAATTTTTAAAACATTTTAAGATTTATTAATTATTTTAATAATTAATAAAGTGTGAATACTGTCATTTATTATTTATTTGTCTCTTCTGATTTGCCTCCAAAACTACCCCCACCTTTTAAAATTTACATATATAAAATGCTAATGTTTATCTGTGTCGTCTCTACTGAAGAAAATAGATAGCTAATTGGCTCTTCTAAAAACTGTCATCGCCGGATTTTTTGTTTTTCATTTAATTAAAAAAAAAGTATTTTTTTTTCCTTATGTCGTGGTGGATGCGCCAGGCTTCAACTAGTTTTCATGCATATAAATATGTTCCAACTCAACCAACGACCGTTTTTTTTTCGTAAAGTAACCCTTCTAGTATTTACTACATTTTTTGTCTCTTGTAAAAAAACGCCATTGCGCATATATTTTGAGGAAAAAAAATATTTTCCCAAAGCTGACTTCCAAAAAATATATTTTTGTCCATCAAGCTATGGAGGCGCATAAAATCTATTATGCTCTAGTAATCTATTTGGCGAAATATGGAATTTTATGTTAGTATCATAAATATTTGACAATAAGCTTCATAAAAAGCTCAAAAAATTAATAAATTTTAAATTAATTAACGTTCGGGTGTATTTTTGACTGTCCTTTAACGGACAAAAGAAACACTTTTCGGTAAAGGTAAGTTATGTGCAATTAACTTATTTTGATTCAAAAAATACGTTGTTCTTCTGTGTCCACGAAATATTGGAACTCCCTGTATATTTTGTAGGTCCAAATGGTTCCATCGTGTCTCAAACGTATCGGTCCTTGAAAAAGCTAACTGCGAGAGTATTATTATTATTTTAATATTATATATTTATTATTATAATTATATATATTAAGTCATGATTACAAAGTCCCTCTTAGGGACAGGGATAGGAGTATTTGGGCCGAAAACTGAATACTCCGAACCAATGGGCACCTACCCCAATATCCTTCAGGCAGAAATTTGCGCTATCGAAAGATGCGTACAATTTATCTTAGATAGGAACTATCGAAAACAGGAAATTGCCATCCTATCCGATAGTCAAGCAGCACTTAACGCGATCAACTCAGTAACCATCAATTCGAAGTTGGTCAAAGAATGCCTGGAGAAGCTCAACAAATTAGGCAAAGAAAATAAAGTCCTCCTACTCTGGGTGCCTGCCCACCAAGGGATAGAAGGCAATGAAAAAGCAAATGATCTAGCTAGAAAAGGAGCGAACACTCCACATGGTTCTGGACCAGAACCGTTCTGTTTTCCAAACGGGAACCAACTGAAAGCGGAACTGAAGAATCTGGAAGACTCCATCCGTAACTTGGAATGGGTGTCCTCCAACGGTCTAAAGCACTCAAAAAAAAAGTTTCTTAGAACTTATGACCGAGAAAAATCAAAGGTTTTCGTTGATTTAAGTAAAAACAATCTTCGGATTGTCACGGGGTTTCTAACAGGACACTGTCTCCTCAACGAACACCTCAGTAGGCTGAAACTGAGAAACAACGGCGAATGCAGATTTTGTGGGGAAAATGGGGAAACACCAGAACACCTTATCACTGAGTGCACCGAGACGACGACCATTCGTGCCATGAACCTTGGTACGTCTGCTGTCGAGAATGGAGAGCTGGCCTCTGTGGAGCCGTCTCAGATACTGGCTTTTCTTAAAGCCCTGAGACTGTATGATGAGTTATAACTCGTTATAACTCAAGAAAGGGGAACACACAATAGATCTATAAGGTCGCGGTGATTAACTCCCATCCTAAACATTCTACATTCTACAAAGTCCCGCTTAAGATGGACTGGTCACGTATGCAGAATAAAAGAAAACCGCATACCAAAATCTTTGCTTTACGGTGAGCTTGTAGACAGTAAGAGGAGGCCGGGTGGACAACTCAAAAGGTTCAAGGACATTTTCCACGAAAACTTAAAGGGAATTAACAAGCAGAATGAGTGGGAAGAAGTAGCTCACAATAAAACGGAATGGAGAAACATTGTAAGTCAGTTAACAGCGACAACCAAAATGTAAAGAGGCAACAAAGCAATGAGATTTTTGAGTGCTTGATGCTTTTTGATTTTTGATGTCTGGAGTGCGGTAGACAGTTAATATCACGTATCGGGCTTTTCAGTCACCGAAAAGCTCATGAAATGCGTTTTCGCCTTGCGTGACCATCTTCTGATGCGTGTCAAATACTCGTCAGCGAGTAGTGGCAGTAGTAGTAGTAGTAGTAGTAGTAGTGTAGGTCCTGCTTTGTAAAAACTATACGTTGTGGCGTTTTTTTTAAGAGACAAAAAATGTAGTAAATACTAGAGAGACCATTGTACGAAAATCTGTTGTCGGTGGAGTTGGAAATACTTATGCTAAAATGTATGTGGGGTAGTTTTCACCCTTCCCGTACTTTCTCTTGATTTTTGAGAAAATTAAATATTAAAACACTTAGCAAAACATAGACACTGAAAATCTCATTCAAATCGGAATAACGGTTCTTCAAATATCTGAAGATATGTGTTTATTTTTTTTAATTTGAAGCCCTAATAGCGGACAATCGAAGCACTTTTTTAAATTGTATCCAATGAACTTATTTCGATTCCAAAAATACGTAGTAGTTCTATATCCACGGAATACTGGGACACCCTGTATATTCTGAATCAACCTAGTCTCTCCCGATAACCGCAATATTGACCAACGGTGACCATAGCAGTGAGAAAGCCCTTGATGCCTTAAAGCTAAACCGAAAGTACAGATTCCAGTATGTTAGTATATCTGATCTAACGTTAGATAATATCATTAAAATCTCATACGTGCTATTTGATAACGTTAATCTGAGTAACTTGATTCATCTCTAAAAGGATTAGTTCTGTAAAATTTGATTATAATAAACAAATCCAATTTATGACTCGTTTAATCTTATCTGATAAATTAAACTTTTAAATTACAGTATAATTGAATTTGTTATACAAATCATGTGACGAATTTTTCTGTCATTACCCAAACAGAAAGAAAAAAGTATCCGTTGCTCAGGGTTAGAGGAGAGCTGGGTTCGTAGGTAAGGCTTCTGGCTTGCGGTGACTTTCTATAATAATAATAGCTCCCGTATATACCGTTTGACGCCTTGGGAGTAGCAAGGTACAGCTTGCCATACTAGAGCCGTTCGGTATACAAGGAAAGTAATGTGGCTAGCACCACGCTTCAACCGCCTATTATTACCTCAGGATTGTGAATCCCAAGTACTCATTTAAGGGTGAGTCGACCTAGGTACCTAAACTATTTTTATTTTAATAAAAATAGTCGGCTGATGCAATGCCGGGTGTGGGGATCGAACCCACTACCTTGTGATTGGTAGACGAAACCCTGTACCTCTACGCCACCGGGCACCTTGGTGACTTTCTAATGTTGTTAAATATTAAAATAAAAAATGATAATATTTAGGCTGCAGAGATTTTAATATTGATGTTAAGTATTTGTATAGATATGGTCAAAGACAGTAAAAAATGCGCCACTTAATTTGTTTATGGGAGAGGTAAAGTAAGAAACCAAAATAAAAAATATATTAACACAAAATAGCTAGAATAAAGTAAGCAACAGCGATAAGGGTCTATTATGTTTATCAAGAATAAAAGTCAGAGATAACTATACTACATTAATCATTTATTTAAAAACGAACACAAGTACCAGTTAGTTTCAATTATCCCAATAAAACTGTAAGTTATTTTAAATAAATTTGAATTTAGTAACTGTATTCTTCTTTGTAGTAACTGTAACTGTACTACTTAATATAAAAACAGGTGAAATTTATGTATGTATCAATACGATGATGTTTCGAAACATGTGTACAAAAACCTCTAAGAAAAAATACGTGTAGTAATTTTCATATAAAATATCATAACAAAGTTAAAGTATACTGCTTAAATCAAATTATAACTTATAACGTTAACTGAAAGGTAATTTTGACTATAATATATGGGATAAATAGTAATAATTTACAGAGATATTAAAACTGTTGTCTCAAAAATTTGTAAAATAAAAGAGTACCTTGTGTATCGAACTTAGGACTTATATGTACAGTTCCTTATGATGTTGTAAACAGGTAGATAGGTAGTCTCCAGACTAACAGAAGTGGAAGCAGATGACTATGACAGCAGGATCATGAATGCTGTCTTAAGGTCTACGTAGGTCCATACAAAATGAGAGTGGGTGAAATTTAAGCGGGAGGCATACAATTACTGTATCCTTAGGATTACTGTGGTCATGTAATTACTTATATCCATACAATTACTAAGGTCTTATGTCCATATAATTACTTAAATCCGTATAATTACTAATGTCTTAATAATTACTTATCTCCGTATAATTACTGAAGTCCATATAATTACTTAGTTCCATAAAATTACTCAGGTCCACACAATTACTTTATAAATAAAAGATAGCTCTCAGAACAGATACTTAACCAAAAAAACGACTTACGGTCTGAAATACAGCTTTACATAAACCAAAATATATTCAAACCATATGCTGATCCAAACCAGTAATTAAATATTAATCAAAACCTTCAAAACAAATCAAAAAACGGGAATAACTGAAATAAAATTTAGTTAGTTATAGTGATGCAAAATGGCGGACACACTTACGGTGATATATTCCAAGAAAAACCCAACAAATACGAACTATACTCTGAACTGCATACTTTCACAAGGTCTTCAAATCTCCAGATCAGATACCCATGCAATTAGTCAAGTCTGGACGCACTTTTAGCGACAATACTGTTTTGTCCTTTATTGATATAATGCTGAAAATCTCACGAGTTACATGTTTCACTCTACACATATTAAATTACATAGACGTAGGATGTAGAATATTCTGTTATGAAACGGCTGATGGAACCATCGCAGATTTGAAAAACATGGAAATAACGACGTTATCGTATAGTCGGGGTTGGAGATTTTACTCCATTTAACCATTTAACCATTTACTCCCATTTAACCATTTACCACACCAGTATTTATTAACGAAAAATCCAAGAATATTTTAAATGCATTATTTAATATTAGAACATTTAATAATCTCATGAATAGCAACTTCGCTTTTTAGTTAACTCGGGTATTTTAACATTTCTGAAACTTAATTCTTTCTGAAACAATATTTTCTAATTGGTAAAACGTAAAAAATCGTTAGATCTGACAACTCTGTTGAAACTGGTCGTTCATCTGGCCGCAGCTATAAACGCAATACATCCGGCCAGCCGACGGCCAGGTCGTTGCGACCTGGTCGTCAGTGAGTTAGAGCCCCTTAGAGTTATGTCCCATGAATGCTTACAAATCTTAGATTTGCGAAAGTCGCCCCTTCTTAAATAATCTTTATGTTCTTTAATTCGAAGATTTTAGGGTTTAGATGTTTCACCAATATAAAATTTATCGCATTCCCATGGTATTTTTTGTTTGTTGTTCAGTATTCTGGTTTAGTGTGCGATAAAATATATCTGAGTGTAGTTTGTGTTTTGAAAGATGTTCGTATGCTATATTGTTTTACTATCCTTCTTATTTTTACCGGAACAATGAACTGAAACCAATGTATTAATTGTTGAAATAACAAAATGCCCTATTATAATAGTATTAAACACAGAAAACTGTTCCATTTCCCATACAACTAATACTGATATCAATATTCACGTTAATTCTCTTCGAAATACTGCATATTTAACGATTTTTAGCAATTCCGGTGGCATTCTAAATGAATCTATTAAAAGCTTAACGAACTGCGACCAGCAGTAACAAATTTTATATGAGTCGGGGGCTGAAAATATTAACATTTTGAATATAAATCAGGATGTAATTTAGCAAAGGCATCAATAATGTTAATCTTGTAACAATAAATTTATTACCTTGAACGATGTTTAATAGAGAGCACCCCGAGGTGCTCGGTAAAATTTATTCTGCCTTTGTCTTCTAATACCTTTTGTGGAAGTAAATTCGTATAAAATAATATTATTCCCGACCACGTACGGGTATTATAGACCTTTTTTCTCAATAAAGGGAATAATGATAAAGGAAATATATATTCCGAGAGTATAATATTAAGGGTAAAACAAACAATAGTATTTATTTAAAGGAAAATAGTGTCGAAGCTTAAAATAATAGTGCCGTATGATCGAATAAAAACGGCGTCAGCGATGGCTATAAAATGAAGATCGCTGTCATTTTATATGTAAAATTATATGGGGAATGTCAACGATGTTCATTTCCAAGCAAACTGGACGCCGTTTTTTTTCAATCATACGGTACATAAATCGGAATGTTTATATCAGATATTTTACTAGATTTGTTATCTTTAATTAAATAAATTAATTAAATTTATTGTAATAGCCTTAAAGATACATGCGATAAAAAGAGAATTTGTACAAATTTCTACAAAAATATTGAAAACTTTTGTTCATTTCGTTTATATTATTTTTCAATTAGTTTATAGGTATTTTGAACTCTAAAGGGGCGTCCAGACCGGATGAGCGAGCAGGAGCGAGCAAGAATTCGGGTATGTTCTATGGGAACGCTTAACTGGTGTGGAACGCTCTGCGAGCGAGCGAATGATTGCTTGCTCGCGCTCGACGCTGTTCCACGCCGTGTCGGTACATCAAAGAAAATTCGCGCTATTGCTTGTTCGGTTTGGACGGGATATTGTTTACCACGTTTGCGATCGAATATCAAAAATGGAATGGCCGAAGTTGTTTTAGAACTAACAGAGGAGTACAAAAATCGCCAAGACCCGTAAGGTTATAGCTAGTCTTTCTCTAGGTGAAATTGCATTTCGGTAATTTGTATCACTTTTCATTATTTTTATGTGAATTAAATCTAATAAGGTATTAAAATATCTAAGTGACATCCGACAAAAGTTCTTAAATTTTCCAGAATCTTCTGTTTCAACATCGTTTAGTAAATTGTTACCACCATAAGAAACTCGATTTTTAAAAAGAGTTATGTTCCACCATCTCCTCTGCAGTCGTTTTCTCTTTTGACGTTTCAACAATTTATAAAATACAATGAAAGACGCACAAGCAATAAGTTTTTCCGACATTATGAACATGAAGTGCCACACACCGATCAACGCCGAACATACAAATAATCGCTAGGTCTGGACGGAAGCTGATCATGTGCTCGAGAGCAGCAGAAATCACGAGCGAATTTGAATAAATGTTTGCTCGCGCTCGTTACTGCTCGCTCATCTGGTCTGGACGCCCCTTTAGAATCACCGTTGAACAGCGCGAGCAAGCAATCATTCGCTCGCTCGCAGATCCGTCCACACCAGTTAAGCGTTCCCATAGAACATACCCGAATTCTTGCTAGCTCCTGCTCGCTCATCCGGTCTGGATGCCTCTTAAAGCTGCGTCCACATTGTTCGCGAGCAGGCCGAACGAACACGTGAAACACGAAAAACATGGCAAACAGTCGGAGCGAGATACCCACGGCACTCGCGGTGCTCCAATCTCATAAAATGCCTGCAATCTCATAAAATGCCTGTTTCAACTGTTCGGCTCTGTCGCGGTACATGAAAGAGATGCTTCGGAGCCATGCGAGCATACTTTAGAGCGGTTCGAAGCGCTCGAGCTGTTTGCGTAGTTTGTTATGTTTTTAGTTTGGTTTCATTTCATAGGATTCGGGTATTTACTGCAGTATGATGATACTACCATGATTTTTCTTATTTTATTTTGTTCAGAATTACAAATATTTGTGATTTGTTCTTGGATTAATAATATTAAATATAAAAAAAAATAAAATATAACTTTATATTGCCTACTTATCTTAATCTGATCTTTGAGATCTATATTTATATTTTGGCATACGCTTGGTATTATTTTTGAAATGATTTGCTTGGAAACTTTGAATAAATAACCCAAAGTGGTATATGAGTCTATGAGTATATGAGTTTATGAGTTGCGAGGAATATTAATGTTATGGCCAATCTTTATTTAACTCTTTCTTTAACCGGAATTCATTTCCTAAAAGTTGTAATTTCTCTTTCTATATGGGGGCCAACTAAGTTAATAATAAATCTTTCAAAATCAATAGCGGATATGCGATAAAAAATGTTAAGAAACATTCTGTCTGTTTGTAAATTGCGTAGATGTTTACTTTCACTGTGCTGGGATCTACTTTTCAAATTATTAGACATCCAACACCGCCTTTTTTTCTCTTTGTCTCCTTCGTTTTGCAATAATGATCGCACTAGCAGCCGCTATTAAAAATACTTCGATATCATCCATGTCCGAACAGCACGAATGTAAGCACTACTTGCAATGTGGACGCCGTCGCTTGCAAGCCGAAAGATCTTGAGAAACACGACAAACAGGAAGCGCAAGCAACGCAAGCACAATCAGAAGCAAGAGCGAGAGTAGGATCACGAGCAATGTGGACGCACCTTAATATTCAACTAATTAATTAATTTTAATATTTTTTATACCAAATTTTCAGAAACAAGATGGTAGAATGTAATGGTATGGGAAGGTGGTTAATCATCGTGACCTTACAGATCTATTGTGCCTCAGGGTTCTGACGAAAGGCAGTATCTGAGACAGTTTTACAGAGCTTAGTTCTCCATCTCCGATATCAGTTGTAATGAAGTTCAAGGCACGAATGGTTGTCGTCTCGGCGCCCTCAATTATGAAGTGTTCTGGTGTTTCCCCATTTTCCCACAGAAGTTCTAGCGACACTGAGGTGTTCGTTGAGAAGAGAGTGTCTTGTTAAAAACCCCATGACAATCTGTTTGTTCTTACTCAAATCAATTAAAATTTTTGATTTCTCTCGATCGTAAGTTCTGAGAAATGTCTTTGAGCGCTTTAAACCGTTGGAGGATTCCCATTCCAGGTTACGGATAGAGTTTTCCAGGTTCATGAGTTCCGCTTTTGCTTCCCAAGTTTCCACTTGTTCTGGTCCAGTTAGTGGAGTTTTTGTTCCTTTTCTAGCTAGATAGTTTGCTTTTTCATTGTTTTTTCATTGTTTGCTTTCTATCCCTTCGTGGGCTGGCACCCAGAGTAGGAAGACTTTATTATCTTTGCCTAATTTGTTTATGGATGGTTACTGAGTTGATCGCTTTTAATGCGGCTTAACTATCGAATAAGAAACAAGATTAAACTAAATATTAAATTTTATTTAAGTGTTATCCCAGTTTGTTTTCATGGGCTAACTAAACTTTAGTTAATTTGATACAAGAATCGCGATATACTCGTAGTTAATATAAAAAGATAAAGAGAAACTAGATATATATATATATATATATATATATATATATATATATATATATATATATATATATATATATATATATATATATATATATATATATATATATATATATATATATATATAAACTATATATATATATATATATATATATATATATATATATATATATATATATATATATATATATATATAAACTATAGATTTATTGAAGGATTATATTGAAATATTGCAAATAAGCGTCCTTATTTGCTAGATAGCAATTCCCAGTTTATGTTTATAGAATTTCCCCAGACTCGGATCTGTTATAGTCATAAAGGAAATAGAATTTTCGTAATAAGCCGGCGTTTCTATTGCAAACATGCAAACATATCATTTGTACGTTTTACCATCAATATAATAAGTCTTTTTGGAAGATTACATGGTTAAAGATGATATAGTTTATTCTAAAAACTGATTATATTTCTAATTAAAGCACGTAAGCCGACAAAATATCAAATTTTTGTATAAGCAATTTTAATAATTTGTATATTTCAAATTATTTTTTTGTTTAGAAGTTGAAAACATATAACTAACATTTTACTTTATTTGTTCAGAAAAGCGTGGGCATTTTGGCCTTTGAAAGAGAAATCTAAAAAGATATTTTTTATTTTTAAATTGCTCAAAAATACCAATGAGGAGAATCTTAGCAGAAACTAGCTGGTCAGTACTTGTTATTGTACCTTAAAGTGCTACCTGAAAAAACTCAATCTGTACCAGGGAAGTCTTTGCTGATAAGACTATGCCATAAAGATCAAGCGACATTTTCTATGTGGAAGAGGAGTTAGAATGTGAGGAACTATAATTATACTCCTATCCTATGAAGTATATGCTTAATAAAGGATATTATTATTATTATTATATGGAAACGAACAGTTTTATATATTATATTTGCGGGTACGGCAGTAAAATTTTACTACTTCTTTTAACCGGGCCACGAACAAATTGGTTATATTTTATTGCTTTGTCTTGGAGCAATGCCACGAAACGATTACATTTGCCCAAAGTAGCAAAGGCTTATTTTAATAACTATTTAGGAATAGAATAAATTTCCAAGAAAAATAAGCATTAGAACAAATTAGATGAAATAAATGGAAACATTTGATTATTATACAGGGTGAGTTTCCTACGATGTTCTCTATGGGTATCTCGGAAACTACTGGAGATAGTGAGTCGGTTAAATGGGGAAAGAATTGCAGTTTTCTGGTGTCATAAATATGCGCCTTTCAGATTTATGTAAAAGTTCATGGCTTACTAGATATTTCGAAAAAAACAAATTTCGGCTATTTTAAAAATTGTCCCTAACTCCATTATAAGCTATTTTAGACAAAAAGTTTTCAGATAAACGTTGTAGATAATCACATCCTTTATGAGACTGTGCCCTCCGTTTTCTTTTAAAGCCTGTCATTTTTGACATATGACACAAACATATGTTTTTTTAAATGGAAACCATAGTTGGCCATGACTTCATAAAAAGCGCCATTTTTTAAGCTTTTCAGCGATATAAACTATAATATGTTTTCTTCGAAAAATTACAGAGTTATAGCCAATTCTTATAATTTTTAAACAATTTAACTTAGTTAGCCATGGAAACAAGTTTAATCGTCTTTGCTCTCAGAAATGTGAAGCTGTCACATCCAAATTTTGTAAATTAAAATAAACAAAAATTGTAAATATGAATTTTTCAAAGGAAGAAAAGCGTGTCAGTTTATTTTTTGTCAGGTCCCACATCAATAGAGTGGTTCCAACATGACTTTTATTACGACCCCCCCCCCCTTCATAATGAAAGAAATGTTAGAAATTATGTATATCATAATTATGCAAACTCAGGGATAGAAAGAGTTGGACCAATTGCATGGGCCTCTTCGATCACCTGACCTATCCATTTTAGATTTTTTTTATGCGGTATGGTTAGCAATAAGGTTTACAAAAGAACTTGTGAATTAAGAGAAGCACTCGAATTGGCGGTACGAGACAAGTTTAATTAAGTCGACCGGTCCTTCTATGAGAATTTTAGTTATGTAATGTAGAAGTTTTAGTTTGTGTAATGTAAATTGTAAGGAACCGTTTAGTTAGATATTCTAACTTTTTATAAGTTTTATAAATCATAATAGAATAAGAGTATCATGCAATCCAATTGAAATTAATCAAGAAAGATCAGAATTGGCTATAACTAAATGTAACATTTCTAACGTGTCCTGAAAACCGTTCTCTAAAAAACGTAACATTCACCGGTTAACGTATCCTCGAAAATGTATGGTCAAGAAAAGTTGAACCAATAATCCTACACGCTTTTCTTCATTTAAAAAACTCATATTTACAATTTTTGCTTATTTTAATTTACAAAGTTTGGATGTGACAGCTTCACATTTCCGAGAGGAAAGACGATTAAACTTGTTTCCATGGCTAACTAAGTGAAATTGTTTAAAAATGATAAGAATTGGCTATAACTCAGTAATTTTTCGAAAAAAACATATTTTAGCTTATACCGCTGAAAAGCTTAAAAAATGACGCTTTTTATGAAGTCATGGCCAACTATGGTTTCCATTTAAAAAAAACATAAGTTTGTGTCATATGTCAAAAATGACGGGCTTTAGAAGAAAACAGAGGGCACAGTCTCATTAAGGATGTGATCATTTACAACTTTTATCTGAAAACTTTTTGTCTAAAACATCTTATAATGGAGTTAGGGACAATTTTTAAAATAGCCGAAATTTGTTTTTTTCGAAATATCTAGTAAGCTATGAACTTTTTCAAAAATCTGAAAGGCGCATAATTATGACCCCACAAAACTGCAATTCTTCCCCCATTTAACCGACTCTCTATCTCCAGTAGTTTCCGAGATACCAATAGAGAACATCGTAGGAAACTCACCCTGTATATTTGATATTTTGAAAATATAATTATTCATATAAAGAGAAAAATATTAGTAAGATACTATACGATCGAAAATAAAACGGCGCCAAAGACAGCTGAGAATGACGATCGATGATAATTTTTACGAGGTCAAGCCCTGACAACATTTACTTGGCCTGTATTCTTCCTTATGTTTTAATGACACATATTGCTAGTTGGCTTTAAGGAGGTTTTAATATATTTTTATATTGAGTAAAAATGATTTTTAAATCGTATTGTTTAAAATTTGAGAAACAATATTTTTGGATTAGAGAGATATACAGGGTGGTCCGAACTGTTATTCCGGAAACTTCCGCAACATATTCTGCAGATAAAAATAAGGAAAAAAGTTCTTATAAATGTATGTCCTAAAATGTTTAGTTTCGGAGATACAGGGTGTAGAAGTTTCATTTTTATTTCGATTTTTTCCAAATAATTCCTGAAGTAACGTCAATATTGGGATGAAAATTGGTGTACAGGAGTTTTTTGACATGAGAAATTTGATTTCGATGTCAATATGGCTCCTTCTTGTAGAGGGCGGCACCTACATATTTTTTAACTTGTTTGAAGAGTAATAACTTTTCGTCCGTACCTGTATAAAACTAGCTGGGTAAAGAATATACATTTAAGACATTTTTTGCGCAAAAAAGATTTCTTGACAAAAATCGCTGCGAGTAATGGTTTTCGAGATATTTCCCATACAGCACATCAAATCACATTTACGATGTGTTTACATTATTAGATGTAGACACAGGGTGACACAATTCCCCCGATGTAAATATGCTACGTTTACACATTGTAGTTCAACACGTATGCACAAAGGTTAAACGTCCGCCTCACAATGTAGCCACAGTATAGCATTTACGTATACACAAAGTAAGGGATACACAGTGTGCCGTAGGATACACAGTGCTTGTGTATTACGTTTAAACTCTGTTTACACATTGCAGTTGTGACTACCGCGTGTATACGTGTGTATTTTGCTTCGTATATACATCTTGTGCTAGATAAAACTACTTCTTATGAACGAATTTAGGAAATAATACTAGTTTTGATGCCTAACTTTTCGTTCTTTTTAAGAAATATTTATTCAATGACACCAATTATATCTTTTTAGAACGAAAATTAGGAAGGCAAAACTTTGTATTTTCCAAAAGTATCACGATCGTAAGTTCAAGAGAAGTAGCCTTAAAATTGTTCCATTTTTGTTTTCGTATTAAATGTACCATTTTTCTTCCATAAAATGGATTAAGTGGTTAAAAAATAAAATTCTTATATTGATACGATTTGGTGGACCTCGTTTAGTCATTTTTTTCTCCTCTTTTTCCTCCAAGCAGTTGGTTTATTTGCATATTCATTCATCGAGCACTCTGTTGGACTTTGTTGTATTTTATTTCCAGATTAACAATCTCATCCTTAAATTTTATATGAAACTGGTTATTGAATATTAAACATATCTGTATATTGATCCATCAATAACTTACCGAGTATCAGTGTAACAAGTTCTTTGAAGTGCTCTGGTTCATTTAGATTTTTATTAATTCCAAATTAAAAAAAATTATATTGCAGAGCTAACTCAGCTAACCTCTTTATTATTATACGAGAATATTTGGAGTTTTCATTCATTGGAGTCAAAATTTGGTAAATTGGGTATCGAGTAAGGGAAGAGTCGCTGCTAAAATATTAATAATACTCTTAGGAAGGTGTAACAAGGTAATTAAAAACTTGTACTTACCTCAAACTCTCTTTTAAACTACACACAAACAGAACATTTATATAGAGCTTCAATGATAAAACAATAATGGCTGCTAACACATACCACTCCTAGAAAGGAGAAAGGAGAGAGGACACATAAGATACACCTGGTCGGTGTGTCTACGCTGAGGCTATCCGCGCGTGCGCACACCTTCATTTCATGCTCGAATGTAGACACGTGTGTACGTCACATTTTTACAAGGTGTGTACTATAGGCACAACTATGATACGAAGTATCACAAATACATATGACTTATACATTGTATGTCTCATATACCGACGTCAGATTTCGTCATTTTAATAATTATTTGTTACGTTACAAAAAAACTCTTTAGAATCTTGACTGCATACGGTATACAACTAGTAAACACTGTATCACACAATTCTATCAATATAAACCTGCGTGTATCTCATATGTATATGTTAGAACTAGATGAACACTAAGGTTCACTTTAACATATTTTGTTTCTCATGTGTCTCCCTTGTAGAAACGTAATTTCATTTGGACGTGCTATATGGGTTGGAATCGAAATTATTAATACCTGTCATCATTGACATTAATTAAACATGTTGACTAAATAGTTATTAAACTGAAATCACAAATTTGAAATATTTTTGTGCCAAAAGTTCAACAGACACTGTTTGCAGAAAAATTTATGATTAATTTAAAAAAAAAATTTCAAATTTATTATTGCCGTGAAACAACTATCTACTCAACGTATTTATTTTTCGTCAATAATGACATGTATTGACTATTTTCATACTAAATATTATCTAATATAAGTCCCTATAATAATATGTCTAAATATAAGAACGGTTGCTCGTAGCGATTTTTACAAAGAGATATTTTTTACGTAAAAAGTCACAGAGATGTATATTTTCTCGCTCGGTAGTTTTATACAGGTACGGACAAAAAGTTATTACACTTCAAAACAGTTAAAACACATGTAGGTGGCGCCCCCTACTAGTAGGAGTCATATTGACATCAAAATCAAATTTCTCATGTTAAAAAACTCCCAGACACCAGTTTTCATCCAAATATTGACGTTACTTCAGAAATTATTTAGAAAAAAATTGAAATAAAAATGAAACTTCTACACCCTGTATTTGCGAAACTATGCATTTTAGGACATACATTTATATGAACTTTTTTACTTATTTTTATCAGTAAAATATGCTGAAGTTCGGACCACACTGTATTATAGATTTATGTGCCTGGAAATTAGTGATGGGTTGTTATTTAACTATCTGTTATTTTATAACAATTATTTAGAAATAACATAACGCAACCGTTACTGCTTTTAAAAAATAACAGATATAAAATAACGACACGCAGAGATCGAGTGTTCGTGAAACGAAGTCGGCGCTCTGCACCGCCACGAAATTCGATGCTGCTCGAAGCAATTCCAAAAAACAACTAGTATGGATGGAAAACCTATTATTTCGACAACCATCGATACAGGCGGCGAGATACAACGGACAACGGAGTGGGGTATGCGCTACGGCGCGGCGCGTCGTGTTGGGCTGACAACAGCTTAAAAATAATAGGATATAAAAGAAGCAGCTTTTTTGAAACAGTTGCGGGCATAACGCCTGGCTGTCGAGATAACAGGAGTGGGAAAGGAGCGCTGCTGCATCGGTCGATTGTCGATGGAGGCTCGCAACGGGTTGGAGAATAACGCATCAGTTGTTTTAGCTATGTTGTTTTTTTACCTGTTACGAGCATAACAGAACGGCGTTCGAGATAATCGGAGGTTTGAAACAGGTTGGAGAATAACGCATCAGTTGTTTTAGATACATATTGTTTTTCAACCTGTTACGAGCATAACGGGCGGAGGTCGAGATATTATGGCGCTGTATGTTTCAATACTTTGTTATTAAGTTTCAATATTTAAGTATTTATTTATTCTGAAAAATTTTCAGAATAATATTTTAAGATTTTTTAAAAATGTATACAGGGTGTTTTGAAAAATCTGGTCATTGATTAATCACGATCCTGCTTAAAGCCCTTGACGTAAAAAGCTGATTTTTGGAAAACGGATTGACTTTAGGGTGTAGAGGTGCGATAAGAAGGGATTTTTCGAAACTCAAATTCTAAGGGGGTGAAACCACCCTCAAATATTAGAATATTTTTTATTTAAAAACTGGTGAGTTTTTCGAAAAAACTCTTAAACACGTATATTTTATTTTGTTGTTTTACATATTTTGAGATTTTTACAAAATATATACAGGGTGTTTCATAAAATATGACCACTGAGTAATCACTATTCTGCTTAAACTGCTTGACGTTTAAAGCTGATTTTTGGTAAACGGATTGACTGTGGGGTGTAGAGGTGCGATAAGGAGGGGTTTCTCGAATCTCAAATTCCAAGAGGGTGAAAACGCCCCTCAAATATTACAATATTTATTATTTAAAAAACGGTTAGTCTTTCGGGAAAACGATTGGACACGCATAATTTATTTTGTTTTTTTACATATTTTGAAATTTTTTAAAAAATAATACAGGGTGTTCCAAAAAGTTGAGTAATTGATTAACCACGATTCTGCTTAAACTGCTCGACGTTTAAAGCATATTTTTGGCAAATGTGAGAAAATTTTATCCAGTTTGTATGTTAATGGAAATTCTTGCTTTGCTTTATCATCACCATTACAAATTAATAATTCGATGCGAACGAAGTCGCGGGTACAACTTAACAAGTATAGCTAGAGACGTGAGAAATATAAAATAAGAGACGCCCCCCGATGCGCAGTGGACATCCCACAAATTTGCTTCAATCAGATTTTTCGTAGCGTAACTGCATCTCTCTTCCGCCGAATGCGTTCTCTCTCTATCGTGTGCGCGACCGGTGCTATCCCCAAGTCTCTTCCTATATTTGTCAAACTGTACATGCTAGTTTAAGTGTAAAATTAATTCGAACTCTAGTGTGTAGTTGGTTTACTTATGAAGAATATACTACACATTTTCTTATATTGCTATTTTTTGACCGCAAATGGTAAAATCATAACGAAGAGCTTCTCGCCCGTCGAGTGAGATGCACCCTGTACACTGCTACGCAATTCAGAATCTACGCGGATCGAGGGGTAGGGCGTAGGTAGATCGGAATTTATAGATATAGACGAGTGGCGGCATTTTGGCTTTTTTATATCGCAATTTGTAAACAGCGCTTATTTGTAAACAACCCCCGTTTTTAGAGAGGTATTTTAGATAACAATCGATATTTAGAAATGTTATGACACCCTGGAAATACTACCACCGAGCACGTCATTGTTGCAACTGCGTTAATACGCCTGGCGGTGACCGCCTCATATTCTTTCAGATATTTAGCAATAAAATAAAGAAACCTGTTATTTTTAAGCTGTTATTTTAAGCTGTTTTTTATAAATAACTATAACAGTTTCAACTGTTATCTAAAAATAACAGTTTTGCCCATCACTACTGGAAATGTTCTATCCTTTTTTAATCTTTCAATAATGAGTGTTAATTTTTGACAAGTTTTATGTTAATTTTAAGTAAATTACGACTAGAGATTGCCTTCGACAAAATGATCATCGATTGCCATTCCCCAGTCCATTTGACACTTTTTTTCGGTCCTACGGATATAAGATATAATATAAAACGAAAATTCCTTTACCGCCTCCGAAAACATATTTTAAATACTCAAACTCAGAGACCCTTCTATACATTAAATCGACTTATATTTATCGACCATTTTCATATAACCGTTGCCAAATGTATTTCCCCTTTCGAGAAATTCAAAAGATACGTTTACTTTGGCCCGGATCATCTTCCATTTCGGTAAATAAATTTCCGCCAGCTTGCAGAATACACTCCGAGATTTTAAAAATTACCTGTACAGTGGTAAAGAGCACACATACGAGAAAGATTTTGAGATTAATATCCATCCATAAATTCAAGGATTCGAAAAATTTAGGTTAATACGTTTTCAGCAATTTGTGGAGTGGATGATTTATGTTTGTGTGTTCGTCAGAGTAAACAATATTTCAGCTTTTTTGAAGACTTTTAACTCTAAAGGATTAATGAAACAGTTGTTTTTTTTTGTTCCTTTCTAGACTATATGTTTCTTGTATTGATGTTTTTTGTATTGTTGATCTTATAGATTTAGTCCCAAGTAGCATTTGGACGTTATCTAACGTCGGGTATACGTCGCGTTCAATAAACCCGACGTCGCACAGTGCTTCGTCCCATGGACAAAAATCGAAAAAAAAAAGTTAAAATTTACTAATATCTGAATATGTAATTTTATACTTATAGCAATGTTCAACCAGCCTGTATATTATTTTTCATAAACAGCGTTTTTTGTTAGGAAATATTTTCACTAAAAATACATTTTGCGATCATTATCCTATCAGTGAAGAGAATAACATTCATAGTAGTTCTGTATATTATGGAGTTAAACGGGTATGTACTTAATTGAAAGCCACTATGGATATTGTTAAACAAGGTATGTACTTTAAATTTATTTCTAAACAAGTTCGTGATTGTTTAGTTTTTATTTATTTTTTAAGATGATTCTTAAATGGGTATAAAAATTTTACGTTTTCAAACTTCAAAAAAGCATTAAAAAAAAACATATCAAAACATATCGTATTTATTGAATATTTTTGTTCCCATATTCATACACTTTTAATTTTTGTATAGTTCACCTGCGTCTGCTTGCGACGAACTTTATTTTATAATACTTTTCAGATGGAGTAAAATTGATAAGCAATGCCGATCTGGCTAATACTTGGCTTGATCATAAGGACAAGAACTCAAAATTATTAGTATTTCAAAAAATATGTTCTTATTAGATATTGATGAACCTTCCAGTCAAATGAGACACCACTTGTGCCTGAAAAAGTCCACTATGTTGGAGCGAAACGTCGAATAAAAAAAGTGTCCATCTTTCAGTTTATTATAAAATCTCATACCCAAGAAAAGGAAAAAATAATATATGCATATGGTCTATTAAAGAGGTAACTATTAACATCCGAACCCCTCATACCGACAAAATGAACAGTAACAACGCGAAAAAGTAACATATTAGAAAATGATGTACAGAAATATCTTATATGTGAGGATACTTCATCTACCTGTGATTTAGATACTATAAATTTAGAAGATTCTGTCAGCAGTGATTCTCCTGAATCAGAGTAGTTACGATCTATGCATTTTGTTGTCCTAAAGTAAATTTATAGCATCTTAATTTTTTTTTTAATTAAATATAACATTAATGTTTCTTTTTCATTAAAGAAAAACATTTTTATCTTATATTAGGCTTATATTGTAGGAATCATGTTCTAATGTTATTTCAATTCTTTTTTATCACAGGAATTTATTTAATACTTAACCATTTTCATACTATAACTTATTATTTGCTTAGATGGAACACAGCTCCAACATTATTATCATTTATAAGATTTTTTTCTCATAAACGTGGGACTAAGAACATCATCATTTAGTACAATGAGAGTACTCATCATTTGTGTCAAATAAACCTAGTTTGAATAAATTGCTTAGAATAAAAGAGAAGTTTTGGATTTTTGTCCTCTAGAGCCATATGTTCGAAGCACTGTGCGTCGGTTCGACCGCCTGACGACCCTTATTTGCACCTAAATGGGGAATACAGATTCGGGTCGCCTCGACGTCGGTATCTGACCTAATAGGGAATGTAATTCTACCAATTACCAACGTCATATTACGTTGGATTTCAGTCACTTAAAATTCGTCGCTAAGCACTTAGGTTACGTTTGGTTTCAAATTCGCTACCAAGAATACATAAAAACCTAACCAAACTACCTACTTACAAATGGATTCATAATCACTCCTCGAATATAACTAAGTGCCTACCTAATTTCATATAATAATAATTCTGAATCATTAATCCAGACATCAGTTTTGTCAACGGAAGTCACTTTTTTGATATATATGATTAAAATACTCCGGAAAACAACGAGCGCCTTCAAAATTAGGTCGATTTATGAAATAAAAAATATCTATAAAAAAGTAACTCGTAAAATATTTTTTTTTTATTTTCTAGCTGGTTTAATCATAAAACTGTACTATGGTTCCCCAAAAACTCAACCTTTTCAATATTATTCTACTAGAAATCGAAATGTGAATATAAATTTTAAAAACAAAGAACGATTTTAAAATGGCTGACAATCGGATACTTGTTAAGAATGGCGGATAATTTTTCGTATTCCTGGTAAACGATTCCCGACGTTGTCTGTTATTGGTCTATGATAGGTCAATTGTTTGTTGTCAAAAAATGTTTGACGGTTATTGACGGTTCAACGGTTTCGTAGGCGTAACCTCACTTTGCGTATCAGTGATTTGTGGATTTGTGCAATTATATTTTAGTTTTTGTTTTCTCCTTAAAAAAATGAGCAGCGACTTTTTTAAAATAGTATATATACAAAATTTAAAAGAATTGGAACCAGTGGATCCATTCAAAATTGTTGTCCAAATCCAATATCTGACCTTATGGCACCCCAAAAAAACTAATCTACTTTGGTTCAGCAAACCCTTGTAACAATCTATTAATACTCTCTAATAGCATCAAAACATTACACTCGCAACCCCCACAGGAACTATACAGACATGGATTCCACCAAAAAGGACAATCTCTTCCCGATCGCCACGCCAATAAGGTGATCGGAGGGAAAAGAACAATCCTCGACCAAAATAAACCTTCAAAGATTTTGACAATCCAGAAATGACATCAGAAAACGGAAGTTAGCGGCATTGCCGTATTGACCAAATAAACAGGTATTTTGGGGAAAAATATTAGAAAGATAAATTGAATAGAAACTGTCGACACTGCGTAGTTCACCAGCTGCTACTAAATAAAAATATAAAAATTATAAAGACATATTTAAATATTATAATTAATTAAGAGAAATTTATAAGTAACTAATGATTTAATAATAAAAAAATAGAAAGTGCTATTATTAAAAATTAGTAGTATATTTAAAAAAAATGCTACAATTGTTCTTACTTGAATCAAGGAAAATCTATGATTTTTCTTGGTTATAAGCCCTGAGAAATTTTTTCGAACTTTCTTCTCTGAAGTAAGAGAAACTTAATGTATATGTATATTTTATTCTTGTGCTTAGAAAATGTTGCTGGGAAAATCCAGAACACGAAACAACATTATACAAAAACTTTGTGGTACTTCTTGGGGTGCAGAAGCAACAACACTTCGGATCTCCGCCCTTGGTCTGGTATTCAGTATGGCAGAGTATTGTGCACCCGTGTGGTTGAACAGCCACCACAGCTGAATGAACAGCCAGAGAGCAGAATGAACAGCCAGACAGCTGAACAACACCATGTGGCTGATTACAGCGACAATCAGATGCACACATAGTTACTGGCTTCCAGTTCTGAGTAACATCCTATCTCCAAATCTACGCAGAAACGAGGCTCTTCTTAGAGAATTTGATAAAATAATAGCTTCCCCAACGCTACCTGTTCATGAAACACTTCCTGCTTTACAGGTGAATAGACTTAAGTCGAGGAATCCACCTTTGCGAACAGTTGAACAACTAAAAAGCAGTAACTACAATTCTCGATAACAGTGGCTTCAGTTATGGAGAGAAATGGCCGATGCGCACCTATACTCCTGGTTCAAAAATAACTATTGCCAGACACCGGGTACCGATCTAAACCGGAAAACATGGTCAACTTTGGAAAAATACCTTCCCCAGAATGTGATTGCGGATCCCCTCACCAAACCATCCATCACATAACTAGAGAGTGCAACCTACGCGCTTATGGTGAAGACTGGAGGGACTTTCTGGAGGCTTCTCCATCAGCTTTGGAATGGATAGAGCATCTAGATGTTAATATATAGTGTTCGTAAATACGTTTTTTATGTTGTCTTTTTATAATATATTTGTTTTTTTTTATATTTACATTGTAATGTTTTCATTTACATTGTAGTTTATTTATGTATATGTTTAAGTGTCTGGTTTTCTTGCATGTATATGAGCCGTACGATAAATAAATAAATTCTTGTGGCGTGCTAATCCCTTTTCTGTATAGAATGCCATAATGTTTTTTTTAAGTTGTACCCATACTGTTCCGGATAAGCTACTATAATTATTTTTACGTTTGTCATAAAAACTTTTTGCTGAAAATAGCATTGAAAAAAAAACAGAATATACGTCGAAACGCCGCCGCCGGCAAGTTTTTAAAACAAAGGGTTTTTAATTTCTTGGTTCGTGGTCCAAACTTCATTTCTTTTTGTTTAATATTAATTGTTGTTGTTTAATTATTTAATGTTGTTGTTTATAGTTTAGGTTAATATTAATGTTGTTGTTTATAGTTTAAAACTAGGTTAAATAATTTTTATTTACTCCTATTTTTTTTCTGTGTTCCTTGTCATTAAAATTCTTTTCTTTTTTTTTCTACTAACAAAAAATCCCTAGATACTAAACGAACCCGCCAGTAATGAACAAGAAATAAACCTACGTAATTGCTTTACGCCTTTTTTCCTCTTCTCTTCATCTTCCTGATGATGATTTTCTCTGTCATTGAAAAAATCATCTTAGCATTTTCCATCCTTACTGTTTGCCCTCTGTTGCCAGAACGCACTTCCTGAAATCGATCGCTAATGGTTTCGTCTCGTGAACGAGGCCCATTTATCAAAATATGGTAACTCTAGCAAATATATTAATCATGCCAGCGTATGACTATAACTATGTCGGGGTGTATATCTCCATAAGGGAATAAGTTAACGTTAAACTTGTTACGCGTTAAGGAATCCCTAGGGAAGAATCTAGTTCGTTGTAATTAAGTTTATAAACTGTTGGGTGTAAAATAACAACACGGCGCTGTAAATTTTAGCTCGTTTTAAAGTTCTAAATGGACAATTTTTCTTTATTCCCGGAGACGTAAATGTGCCAAAGTTATTATTTGGCTGTTTAAAAATAAGATCGGTCAGTTTATTATTATGAAGCTGGAGTAATATTAAAAATACACTGTTATTACTATCGCTTAGCTTGCGCTATTGCTATATTAAGAAAGATTAAACTACACTCCGATGCTAAAAAAATGCAGGAGATTTTTTTCCATAAGTTAAAGTGTTATATTTTTTACTTTTAGCTCTATGTTCATGAATTTTTTAGCAAACTGTATATAAATCTATCAACTTTAATTCATAAACTCAGTTTTTTATAAACTTTAGTATTTGGCTTATTATACAGGGTTAATTAAAGGGTTGTTTTTTGCCCTAACTTTAAAACACCTTGTGCAATACTTTCGTGAGAAACTTTTCCTAAAACATTATTTTTTGGTCAAAACCATGTCTCACCTACTGTGTTTCTATGTGTAAAATATAAAAGATAACCCACATATTAACAATAAGTAGGATTCTGGGTTAAGTAAAAATTCACTTGGATAGATTTAACTTTTTTTTATTGCAATTTTTAACATTGAAAATGTTTCTGTTATCCTATATAAGGGAGCCCAAATCGAATTAAAATGCTACATTTGCCACTACATCGCCAAAAATAAATTATTTGTCATTGTCAGTGGTGTGTCAGTTAGATTATATATTACGTTTTTAGATATTTTAGAGTGAGTTCATGCCGCCAGCTTTACATACATAAATATTAACACATAGGTTCGTTTAAACGACATTAGTGAATTAGCTACACAAAGCGATTTTAGGAAATTCATCCTCTTAGAGAGTAAAATTATCTCGGAACAGTTTGTTGTATGAAAATTCCTTACTATTTGGTCTAGAAGAATGAAATCCTACAAAAAGAATTAGAAGAAATTTTTGAAATTCATCAACCAAATGGGTAAAGTTAGTAAAATTTATATAAAACTTGGTGACCTCTGATTATACACATAAAATGGGCACAAAGGTAAAGCGAATTTATGAAATTTATACCCTTATGAGTAGAATAAGAATGAAAGTTTGCTGTACGAAAATGCAATATTATAACATTATAAACCAGACAGTATAAAATTTTATACAAGGGTTTATTTAGTGACATCATAACGAAATATATCTTCCTGAATTATCCTTCAATGAATAAAAAATAACCTATAAAGAGAGTATTAGTGCTCTTAATAAATAAAAAAAAGATGAAAAATAAAAAACATCTATGCTCACTAGCTCTCTATAAAGAAGTAAAAAATCATTTAAATCAATGCATGAACGATTCGAGGTGTAACGCGAACGTAGTCGCGAGAAAAAGCTAGTAATTTATTAAATTATTTTATTTAACTCATTAATTTTCATTGAAAAGGAATTTTGTAATTTGCCACTATATTAGTTAAAAACTAAGAAACTCATATCAAATTTAAGTTTTATGATTTTGACTTATACTTTTTACAAAATCTGAACAAATTTTAAAAAGAAAAAAAGTTTTTGATAATATTTGTGTAGATTGACTACAAGTTGTATAACATAAATTTCTACGACCGGTCTACCTAGTGGTCTGCAGCATCGCCTTGTGGTGCAAACGTGGGCCTGTTAATCTGTGACGTGACGCACAACAGCCAAGAAAAACAGAAGCGTGGCTAAGAATTTAGTAATTTAAAAAAAAATCTTTTCGATACAATAGTAGGTATTAAAAAAGTTTGTGTTTAAATGGGGTTTGCCTTTAACAGTTAAAAAATTATATCGTAAAGTGTAACTTTCCGTAAGAATTCTTTTTTTTGCTTGCTTGTTTTACGGATAGGTGCGATCGCATAATTATTATTGATAATGTTTTATTTAATTTTAACATTACTACTTTTTCAGTGAATCTTTAAATCTGTTGTTTTTTGGTTTGGTTTTGTTTGGTTAAGTTCGTTATTTAAACATATGTATGTAATACACTCATATTAACACTAATCATATTTTTACGTTTTTATTCATCATTTTCAATGCCCCCCCGGTTGCATCTTTGTAAAGGACTGTGAATTTTTAACTACCACGCAGAATATTCGATATAATGTTTAAAAAATCACTCTTTTTGAATCGTATATTTATCTATAGAGATTTTAATTTACATTACCAATGTTTGTTGATTTAAACGCAAATTTGCGGAAAATATAAAACATAATATTTATACCCGTCATTAATTAAATAAAATATGTTATTTGTGGTAAATAAAACAAACAGCGTGTTGCAGGTAGGCTTTATTATTTATTAAAATTGCTCAATACATCGTTATTATTAATTATTTAAAGTATATTGTTGTAAAATTAATATGGTTGTTGTTGTTTATAGTTTCACGTTAGTAATAATCATTAAAACGTTATATTTCAAAGATTCACATTTGTATATTTATTTTATTTATCTTTTCGAAAAGTATATCCAAGCTTTTACAAAGTTAAGAACACTTTATTAATGTCGAGTAATTGATTTTTTTTCAATAGTCTCAAAAAAATTCCGAGAAAATACTTTTATATTTTACGCCCTCTAAAAGAAAATGCACAAAATAAAATAGTTATTTTTATAGACATCATTGCGTTGATGCAACAAAGTTGAGACCAATTTGTCAGTGGTATTTTACTAATAAAACAATTTGCCTAACGAACAAAAAATGCTTAACGTTTCAGGAGGTATATTTCCTCCCGTCGTTAAAAAATAATAGCCGGAGAGCTGGCGACATATTTAGAGAACATATTTTAGGCAAGTTAGAATAACAAAAAAAATAAAGTTTAATAACTTGTGAACCCAGAATCCTAAGTCTGGCTGGGGGGTTGGGGGTATTTCGCTACTGCGCAACTCATAACATTTGCAAAAAAATAAATCCAAAAAACATTCTTTAGGCAACTTGAAATTTGTTTATTCTTAAATTTTAGCATCTATTTAACCTAGAAATAAGTGTGCCAGACTTTTTTCGGGTTTAAAGTGTAACCAGACCATTCCATATATGTTTAATTATTATACCTGGAAAACATACTTTTAGGCATTCTAAAATTTTTACAGCGTGTTTATTAGATGATATTAAAAAATATGTTTTAATTGCCAGACGAATTCAATGGGATTTAATACTTGCCAGACGTGAATAAAGATTTTGAATGAGCGCGACAAAAACTCTTATGAGTATCTGTAAGCGCGAGAAAGATAGTTTATTGAGACCCGTCGGCAGCCGATGCGGCTGACGTAACAGTATTTTGAGTGCTTCAAATTTTCATAAAAACAATTTTTTTCGGTTTCATTTCAATTATTTGCAGGCGTTTAATTCCGAGATTATTTTGTTGCAATTAAGTTACCATGTACAAATATGTATTTATAAATTAAATATTGACGTGCATAGTGTAAATAGTTTAGAATAATTACTGCAAATAAATATTTTAGTAACTATTAATTTCTGCTACTGACTACTAAATCACAATGGATAAAAACATTTAAGTTGTGTAGTTTGTAAAAAGTTACTAGTGACAAAGTTATTGTTTTTGATGCAGGCAAACTACAAAAATGCAAAGAATTTTTAAAAGTGCGCCAACAACATGGTTTAAAATTTAAAGAAGTGGTTTTATCAGAAAACGTAGTCCCGACAAAAGGGTACCATGTACAACTTAACAAGTGTAGCTAGAGACGTGAGATCCATCTTCCTATCTTCCTATATTTGTTCAACTGTACAGTGCTAAAAAAAAATAAGTAATCTGGAATTTTATTAAAGTACCATTGTTAATCTTTCTAATAGATTCAAAAGTAAGTAAAAGTGCTTTACTTTTATGCTTAGGCGTTAAAATGACTTTTATATTGTCAATCAGGTCGCAAAAATTAATAATAATAATATGTCACAAAAGTATAATAATAATTATACTTTTGTGACGTTTGCAAAAAAATATATTTTATTTTATGCTAATTTTTAAATAATTATTCGTCTTTTTATTCTTTCAGATACAAAATACTTAAATTAAAATTTATATTATTTTTATTAATTTATCAATTTAACTTTCAATAAGTATTCTTATTGAAAGGATTTCAATCATACATTTTATTAAAAATGCTTCTTTTTATTTATTCAATATTAGTTACTTTTTTAAGTTTTTACGACTCCAAATGCTGTTACGTCAGCCGCATCGGCTGCCTCAATAAACTATCTTTCTCGGGCTTATAGATACTCATAAGACTTTCTTATCGCGCTCATTTAAAATCTTTATTCGCGTCTGGCAAGTATTAAATACCATTGAGTTTGTCTGGCAATTAACACATATTTTTTAATATCATCTAATAAACACGCTGTAAAAATTTTAGAATGCCTAAAGTATGTTTTCCAGGTATAATAATTAAACATATTTGGAATGGTCTGGTTACACTTTTAAACCCCGAAAAAAGTCTGGCATACTTATTTCTAGGTTAAATAGATGCTAAAATTTAAGAATAAACAAATTTCAAGTTGCCGAAAGAATGTTTTTTGGATTTATTTTTTTGCAAATGTTATGTAGTGCAAATGTTGCGCAGTAGCGAAATACCCCCAACCCCCCAGCCAGACTTAGGATTCTGGGTTCACCAGTTAATAAACTATACATTTTTAGTTATTCTAGCTTGCCTAAAATATGTTCTCTAAATATGTCGTCAGCAATTAGGCTATAACACATAGAACAAAGAAAAATAGTAAACCTGCCACAAAGGTAAATATTTTTTAATGGTAAAAATATACTACCTTCTACGTCCCACTAGTCAACTCGCATACCCAACATTTTTGCCGTTTGTTGTTCCTTAATTTCACGATTTTCAATTGTCAACTAAACTAGAGACGTTTATTTTTACGGTTTATTTCAAAGTTTGATTGTTATTTGGTTTATTTTGTTAGAGAACGTTCTTAATAGTAATCCTAATACTAGATAAAGTAAGAATAAGTGAAATGAATACCAAGTTTTGTGCGTTTTAGTGTAGGTTATTTATTCTGTTATAAACCAATATTTTACTAGAGATTTAAAATTTTTATAAAAATTAAATTTAATTTTTTTTATTAAGTAATTTTTTTATTAAGTCAAACCATCTAGTAAAATTTTTATCTACTATTTTTAAATTCAAATATTATATTTTGTTTATTTTGAGAAAACCATGAATTCAATTTATTGTTCTGCTGAGGAAAATTTCATGTAATATGTTTTAACATTAATGCCATGATCCCACTTGCAGGTAAATGCATATACTTTAGTTTTTAAAGGTGCTATTTCTTCTATCTGATTCGTATAAAATTTTTTGACGTGTTTCCGAAGCACCCTAAAACATACAAAATTGCGATTACAATCGCAGCAAACACTGCTATTAGGAGTACTGGTATTCATTTCACTTATTTATTAACCAATTAAATTATATGGGGAATGGGGAATGTAATCAACGTTCATTTCCAAGATCATACGGTATACCCATACAGCACATCAAATCACATTTACGATGTGTTTACACTATTAGATGTAGACACAGGGTGACACAATTCCCCCGATGTAAATATGCTACGTTTACACATTGTAGTTCAACACGTATGCACAAAGGTTAAACGTCCGCCTCACAATGTAGCCACACTATAGCATTTACGTATACACAAAGCAAGGGATACACAGTGTGCCGTAGGATACACAGTGCTTGTGTATTACGTTTAAACTCTGTTTACACATTGCAGTTGTGACTACCGCGTGTATATGTATGTATTTTGCTTCGTATATACATCTTGTGCTAGATAAAACTACTTCTTATGAACGAATTTAGAAATAATACAAGTTTTGATGCCTAACTTTTCGTTCTTTTTAAGAAATATTTATTCAATGATACCAATTATATCTTTTAGAACGAAAATTAGGAAGCAAAACTTTGTATTTTCCAAAAGTATCTCGATCGTAAGTTCAAGAGAAGTAGCCTTAAAATTGTTCCATTTTTCTTTTGTATTAAATGTACCAGTTTTCTTCCATAAAATGGATTAAGTGGTTAAAAAATAAAATTCTTATATTTCTTTATATCATGAAACGCAATAGCGCAAATAACACAATAATAATAATTATTTACACTGCAGAAACCAGAACTAAGAAAACACTGTAAAAAGAACAGGATTTGTATCAAAATGTATTAAAAATATAAGTACCTATTATAACAACATACTAAAATGGTAAACACTGGTATATCGCCACGATTTGGTGGACCTCGTTTACTCATTTTTTCTCCTTTTCCTTCCAAGCAGTTGGTTTATTAGCATACTCATTCATCGAGCACTCTGTTGGACTTTGTTGTATTTTATTTCCAGATTAACAATCTCACCCTTAAATTTTATATGAAACTGATTATTGAATATTAAACATATTTGTATATTGATCCATCAATAACTTACCGAATATCAGTGTAAGAAGTTCTTTGAAGTGTTTAAATCTTTCTTTCTCTGGTCCATTTAGATTTTTATTATTTCCAAATTAAAAAAATATATATTGCAGAGCTAACCTCTTTATCATTATACGAGAATATTTGGAGTTTTCATTCATTGGAGTCAAAATTTGGTAAAGGGTATCGAGTACGGGAAGAGTCGCTACTATAATATTAATAATACACTTAGGAAGGTGTAACAAGGTAATTAAAAACTTGTGCTTACCTTTAAATCTCTTTTAAACTACACACAAATAGAACATCTATATAGAGCTTCCGAATGATAAAACAATAATGGCTGCTAACACATACCACTACTAGAAAGGAGAAAGGAGAGAGGACACATAAGATACACTTGGTCGGTGTATCTACGCTGAGGGTATCCGCGCGTGCGCACACCTTCATTTCATGCTAGAATGTAGATACAACAGTACACTATTACAAAGTGTCTATATAGATATTTATATTATGTATATACGTCACATTTTTACAAGGTCTGTACTATAAGCACAACTATGATACGAAGTATCACACATACATATGACTTATACATTGTATGTCTCATATACCGACGTCAGATTTCATCATTTTAATAATTATTTGTTACGTTACAAAAAACTCTTTAGAATCGTGTGTGCACACGGTATACAACTAGTAAACACTGTATCACACAATTCTATCAATATAAACCTGCGTGTATCTCATATGTATATGTTAGAACTAGATGAACACTTAGGTTCACTTTAACATATTTTGTTTTTTATGTGTCTCCCTTGTAGAAACGTAATTTCATTTAGACGTGCTGTATGGGTATGTCTTGTAATATGTAAACCCAGTTGTGTAAACTGATTTATAAAATAAGGCGACAGCAAACGGCAACAGTGTTGGGTATGCGAGTTGACTAGTGGGACGTAGAAGCTAGTTAAAAATATTATTGAAATGATAAGTATCTTAGAATATTATTTTAATATATTATAAAGTATAACAATTGATTATTAGAACTATAGCCAATTCATATCCGGTACATTTGTATATAAATAATAAACAAGCACAGTAAACAAACATTATTCCACAAATTAATTAAACTTAATATTTAACAATAATGAATTTTACTCAATTACTTCTGTGTCGCAACATACTGGATTCTAAGCATAAAACAATGTAGTTAAAACAGAGTGCATTATATTGAAACTGACTGGGATTTTCATTTTATTTCCGCACGAAGTAGGACGGTCGAGCTCTAGTCACTTTAAATAAATCAACTAGGACGTTCTCTATACGTTGTGACGCAACAACTAGGAGATCCATCGATTTATTTTTTAGAGAATGTATAGAAGTGTTATGTGGTCTAGTCATTTCATAATACAAACAATAAGGCATACCGTCTCATTTAATGTGTCTTTAATCGTTAATATTTTTTTAATAAAGGTTAGCGTTAAGATGAAAACATATGTGAGTCATAATAAGTTCAGTTATGAGTAAGTTTTTATCTGTAAGTTTTGTTTCAACTGTAATTGATGTTCTAAGTGCCAAAACCATTATTTCGAGATAAACATCATTTTTTGGCACATAATCAATGTTTAAGAACAGGCTCTGTTCTTATACTATTTTTTTTTAAATACAATTTACAACCGTGGCACTGCTATACTATATATCTACAGGGTCGCTTTTATGTATGGAAAGGGTCGATTATCAGGTAAAATATAGGAGGTACCGCAAAAAGTTGAATATAAAAGTTATAGGGTTTATAAATATCTATTAGCGGGTAATAAATTTAAGTATACAGGGTCGCCAATAAAGTCGTGGCACATCAAAGTTTAATTTTTTTAAATGGAACCCCCTATATATTATTGCATATTTCGGTTCTTCCTTCAATTCTAAGCAAAAATCGAAATACACACAATGTACCTCATACCAACCGTATCCGAGTTATTGGCTTTTGAAAATATCACTTAAACAATTTGATTTAATTAATTTCGATATGTTCAGTTTCATTTAGCGATGCCATTTTGCCGAAACTGTGATACTTAATAATATTTGACATTAGTTCTCAAGTTAGCATTTATACAGGATGAGTTTTTCCTACGATGTTCTCTATGGGTATTTCGGAAACTGCTGGAGATAGAGAGTCAGTTAAATAGGGAAAGAATTGCAGTTTTATGGGGTCATAAATAAGCGCCTTTCAGATTTTTGAAAAAGTTCATGGCTTACTAGATATTTCGAAAAAAACAAATTTTGACTATTTTAAAAATTGTCCCTAATTCCATTATAATCTATTTTAGACAAAAAGTTTTCAGATAAAAGTTGTAGATATTCACATTCCTAATGAGATTGTGTTCTCCGATTTTTTCTGAAGCCTGTCATTTTTGACAAATGACACAAACATATGTTTTTTGAAATGGAAACCATAGTTGGCCTTGACTTCATAAACAGCGTCATTTTATAAGCTTTTCAGCGATATAAGCTATAATATGTTTCTTTCACAAAATTACTGAGTTATAGCCAATTCTTATCTTTCTTGACTAATTTCTGTTAGTTAGCCATGGAAACAAGTTCAATCGTCGTTGCTCTCAGAAATATGAAATTGTCATATTCAATCTTTGTGAATTAAAATAAACAAAAATTGTAAATAAGAGTTTTTAAAATGAAGGAAAGCATGTAGGATTATTGGTTCAACTTTTCTTGGCGATACAGTTTCGAGGATACGTTGACCGGTGAACGTTACTTACGTTTTGTAGAGAAAGGTTTTCAAGACATGTTAGAAAAGTTAAATTTATTAATACTCACCCATTAATAGAGTGGTTTCAACATGACTTTCATTATGACACACCAACCCCAATCCCCCCCACCCACAAACACACAATGAAAGAAATGTTAAACATTTTTTATATCATAATTATCTAGACTCAGGGATAGAAAGAGGTGGACCAAATTGCATGGGTCTCCTCGGTCACTTGACCTATCCATTTTAGATTTTTTTATGCGGTATGGTTAACAACAAGATTTACAGAAGAACTTATGCATTAAGAGAGGCACTGGAAGAGGCGGAACAGGAGAAGTTTAATTAAGTCGACCGGTCGTTCTGTGAGAATAGCTAGAAATTCAGTTTTAAAAAGATGCATTTATGTACTCAAAACAATTGCGGATTTTTTGAAAATTTTCTAAAATAACTTTATAATATAGCTTAATAATATATTTTGTCTTTTTATAAGTAATAAATCATAACAAAATTAAAACACCATTGAAAACCGTTCTCTAAAAAAAGGTAAATAACTTTCACTGGTCAACGTATCCTCGAAACTGTATGGCCAAAAAAAGTTGAACCAATAATCCTACACGCTTTTCTTCATTTGAAAAACTCTTAATTACAATTTTTGTTTATTTTAATTCAAAAAGATTGAATGTGACAATTTCATATTTCTGAGAGCAACGACGTTTGAACTTGTTTCCATGGCTAACTAAGTGAAATTAGTCAAGAAAGATAAGAATTGGCTATAACTCAGTAATTTTGTGAAAGAAATATATTATAGCTTATATCGCTGAAAAACTTAAAAATGGCGTTTTTTATGAAGTCATGGCCAACTATGGTTTCCATTTAAAAAAACATATGTTTGTGTCATATGTCAAAAATGACAGGCTTTAGAAAAAATCGGAGAACACAAACTCATTAAGAATGTGATTATCTACAACTTTTATCTGAACACTTTTTGTCTAAAATAGATTATAATGGAATTAGGGACAATTTTTAAAATAGCCAAAATTTGTTTTTTTCGAAATATCTAGTAAGTCATGAACTTTTTCAAAAATCTGAAAGGCGCATATTTATGACCCCACAAAACTGCAATTCTTTCCCCATTTAACCGACTCTCTATCTCCAGTAGTTTCCGAGTTGCCCATAGAGAACATCGTAGGAAACTCACCCTGTAGATGTATAAAATGAGAGAAGAGCAAGTCTGGAAATTACAAAATTTTTGTTTAACATTTCAATTCTTCAATTTATGTACATTGTGTATTACGATTATTGTTTAAAATTGACGGAAGAACTGAACTATGCAATAATATTCAGGGGGTTTCATTTTAAAAAAAAACTTTGATGTGACACAACATTATGACCAACCCTGTATACTTAAATTTACTAGTATCTAATAGGAATTTAAAAATTCATTACAACAATATCACAGTTTCGGCAGCATGGCATCATTAAACCAAACCACACACATCGAAATTAATTAAATCGAATTGTTTAAGTGATATTTTCAAAAGTCAATAACTCGGAAACTGTTGCTTTGAGGTACATTGTGTTATTTTGATTTTTGCTTAGAATTGAAGGAAGAATTGAAATATGTAATAATATACAGGGGGTTCTATTTAAAAAAATGAAACTTTGATGTGCCACGACTTTATGAACGACCCTGTATACTTAGATTTATTACTACTTAATAGATATTTAAAAATTCTATAACTTTTGTATTTAAATTTTTGCGGTAACTCCTATATTTTACCTAATAATCGACAGTTTCCATACATAAAAGCGATCCTGTATATGTTGTTTACAGGTGTTATTTGGTTTTCACAAATTTTTACAAAAAATTACAAATTTTTTCTCTTGAGTTCAACTTGTCATTAATAAGGTCAAGATGTTTATAAAGAATAAGTTTAAATAAAAATTCACTTTTAATACAGTAGATAGTGTACAAAAAATAGCTACTTTTTGCACGATCGTAGAAAAAATTAATTTTTATTTAAATCTTTAATAAATTTATAATATATCTATAATTTAATTACTAATCAAAAAAATGTTGACAAATCTATTTAAGTACAGACAATTTATAATACTTTACAATTGCCTCGCTTTTACTGCAAAAACTAGGACAGTTGGACGCTGGTCACTTTAGATAAATGCACCTTCTGAATGCGACCTTTTTATGTCGCCTCGCCCGAGCTTCAGCTTCTATCGTTTTATTTTTCAAGAAATGTATGTGTCCGTAGATATTCTATCCCCCTTCAAAAGTAATCGCTTTCTATATAGGTATGAATTGTTTTAATCTTTGGTATACCTTTATGAAAGTCTCTAAAAATAGATATTAATTATTATAGTATATACTTGCGAATCATAACCTATTGAGTTATGAAGAATTATTTTTTTTACATATTTCAAATATTGTAGTTTTACTTGTTTATATATTTTCTTTAGTTAGTTTATTTATACTTTATCTTTAGTTTTAATTAATTTGATATATGGGATGTAGTTTATGTTATGGAAGATTAAAGATGGAAGTATAATATGGAAGATAACTGAATTCTAAATGTGCTTAATATAATACTTAAATTACTATTCTGTAATATACTCTAGCAGTATTATTCATGAAAATTAATTAGACGCACTCATCTCTTGAATTATACCAAGAGAAATAAATTAGATCCAACTTGAGCGAAATTGCAAGTTATGATTTAAGAGAAATTTTATAGCCGTACTTAGCTAGAACGAAGTTCATATGCTTTTATGACTGTAATTAGGAAACTTAGAAAGTTATATAAAGGTTATATAAATCCTGTCTTGAGAATGAAAATATTTTCAAAAAATATAAAATTGTATACTTATTATGAAGCCCTACCGAAACTAGGTATTGGCAGGCCTTATATAGAAACTCTCGCGAATATATACAAGGAAGCCAAAGCAAGAGTTGCTGGCTAAAATGCTATATAAAACAACCCCAGAGTCAACTCAACTTCAAACTGGCAAATGAGTACGACAGGGGACGCGATATCTCAAAACTGTTTACAGCAACATTAGAAGAAATCTTCCATCGGTTGGACTGGACCAACAATGGACTAAAAATAGATGAAGAATATCTTAACCATCTAAGACTCGCTGATGACATAGTCTGTACGGAGCAGGATTTCTCATTCCTGCCGTACAGACATACTAGGATATGTGATCCTAGTATTAGCTTGTAAGACAAGCAGGTAATACTGCGTATACTACCTGTTTAGTATAGACTGTATTATCAAGGATACTGGTTGGATATTTGAATAAAAAATAAATGTAGAACAATAACAAATAATAATTAATCCACTAAAAAAATAAACAAAATATCCGTATTTCCTATTATACTAAATCCTTACATTCTCTCATTCATACTCTTTATGCTTGACAAAAATTTTATACTATCTGTTACAAGAAATAAGAAATCTTTGAAAATATAAAAAACTAAAATTTGCTGATACAAGAATTTGCATGTAAATGTTCCAAATCACTCTCATTAAAAATTGTCATGAACAAATCTTCAAAATTCGTTACCTCACTTCTGCACTTGTATTGGCGGTGAAAAGGTACAACTGACCACAGTATAATACCTAGGGATTATATTATACTGCGCTATAAACTTCTTTTGGTCGGTTTCACACACTTTTGGTTGGTCTACACACTTTGTAGCACTCACTATTCACTGTTCGGAAGCTTATAGTCTAGGAAAAAACTATATCTAGCTAAATACTACTAACAAATGCTACTTTCGGAAAAGGTAGTTACCTAGCTCTAAACTTCCGCCTTTACTGAATAATTTAATTTTTCTGGCTTGGAGAAATTACAATTTCTTGGAGCAGAAACATAAAACTTGTGTATGACACATAAAATAACTTGTGTGTGAAACGTAAAATAACTGGCGCATTTTCCGTTGTTTCTTGGTGCAGAAACTTTTATAATTTTTATTCACTGGCGCGTGAAAATTTTGAAAATCGTAACAGGGTACGATCGCGGGTGTCGGCGGTACTACCCTTTTCGGTGAGAGACTGTGTAAGACTTTTTATTTTTACACCCGCAAAATGGTCAGTTATCCCGGATGGTACGTGATGTACGTGACCATTTTGCCGCCACATTTTCTTCCGGGAATCATACTTTCGACGTGATTTTCTCTTCGTATTTTAGGGTGTTATTTAGGTTTTTATTGATGGGAATTTCCGAAGGAGTATATTTTTTATAGCTTGCTTTGTTCGCAACATAGTCCTAATTGCCAATAGTCCTAAAGAACTACAAGCACAAATTAACGAACTAAATACAGCCAGCAATAAAGTGAGTCTCAAAATGAATTTAGCAGAAACTAAAGTAATATACAACAACTAGTGGAAAAAAAAGACATTATAAAAAATAACACAACACTGGAAATAATAGAAAAATATATATATTTGGGGCAACTAATACACAGCTTGGGATATCTACTACCAGAAATCAATAAAAGAATTAAGTCAGCATGGAGTACTGATGGAAGAAATTCAATCATATTCAAATCTAGAATGCCACTTTATCTAAAGAAGAAAACATTCGACCAATGTGTACTACCAGTGATGACCTATGCATGCAAAACCACGACACTTAAAACGGACATCATAAGAAAACTGCTGGTCGCATAACGCTCAATGGAACGAAATATGCTGGGTTTAACCAAGAGAGACCGTAAAAGAATAGAGTGAATACGACAAAAGACCCATGTAATAGATGCCTTCCACAGAGTCAAAACCCTCAAATGGCAATGCGCAGGACATCAGGCAAGGAGGACGGACAACAGCTGAACCACAAAAATTACAGCATGGTACCTACGAGGAATTAAGAGACCCAGAAGAAGACCGCACCTGAGATGGGACCATGATATTAGGAAATTAGCAGGGATGACTTGGGCCCGCATAGCCAACAATAGACGACAATTGGCCCAACTACAAAGAGAGTATGTAAGGGACGCTACACCATAATTGTAAATAGTTGAATAAACTAAAAATGATGATGATAGTATACTTGAATAATTAATTTACAATTAGTAGTTGGTTATAGTAATACATTTAATATTTTTCTTTCCTAATAAAGAACAAAGTAACAACAAAAAAAAACAACAGGGACACTGAATATCCAAAATTATTTTAATGCAGGAACTATTTTGACAATTTGAGTCAATTTTTTACAAAAAAACAACCAGTAATGTAAAGAAAAATGAGACAGAAATGGATGAGAAATAAAAAGTAATATAAAGACAGAAAATAAAGAAGATAATTTTTAATTTCCGTCTCGCAATTTATATTCAGTATTTTCGTAATAAATCGCGACAAACGAACTGCCAGTGCTGATATTTAGAGATTAATTAACGAAATTGAAAGTCGCTTTTCACAGTCCTGTAAATATTTTCAGATAGGTTGTAAAATTGCTATTTTCATTAAGCTCTCTCTTCTGAAATTAAAAATCCGCTTTTTCTATTCGATTGAAATTCAGCCGGCGTTGGTAGTTATGTAAACTGAAATTAGTCGATATTTTAATTTTTGCATTAAGCTCTCTAAAAATGGAAAAGAAATTTTGATGAAAATACAACTTTGACAATGTTATGATTGGAAAATTATACAAATCTGTCATGGATGATCCAAAAACACTTTAATTAATAATTTGGACACATATTTCGCTAACCAGGTATATACATGGTTATAGAGGATGGATATTAGGCTGCCGTCAATTTTTTTTTCCGGCACCTTAAAAAATCCTTCCTTTAAACAATAAGAACAAAGAAGAATAAAGAATGAAGAATTTTTTTTGTGTTCTTTTTAGAAAAAATTCTCCGTACTTTTGAATTGGTCTTCTCGTTGTAGTCTAAGAGCTAGTAACGTTTTCGAGAAAGTATTTTAAGACGTCTGATTCTTTAATATATATTTTACTATGCTCTCTGGAACAGCATGCGGCCCGTCTGGCTGCCGATATCCGTTGTGTTCACTACTGCGCATCGGAAGAAGATCCTATATTTTTTTTAATTTAGTCCTATAAATTCGAGTATTGAATATAAAACGAACGTGTCTCCATAGCGCAGTGCGTACAGTTTCCGACTACGAACCGAGGATTCAAATCCGAGGAGTTCGAATCCGGGTCAGGGCAAAGACTTTTTTATTTTATTTTCGTTTATATTCTAGTATATCGTTTCGTTTATATTCTAGTAGTATTAAATAATTCTGGTGATTAAAAAAAATATTTAATACTTTACTATCAGAATATAAACGAAAATAAAATAAAAAAGTTTTTGCTCTGACCCGGATTAGAACTCTGAATCCTCCGTTCGTGGTCGGAAACTCTACGCACTGCGCTATGGAGACATGTTCGATTTATATTCAATACTAGAATTTAAAGGACTAATAAAAATATTGGATCTTCTTTCAATGCGCAGTAGGGAACAACGTTTACCGGCAGCTAGACGGGCCGTATGCTGTTCTAGAGAGCATAGTAAAAGATATATCAAAGACCTAGCTAGCTATCAAAGCTGCTAGCTCTCGTACTATTGATTATTATTGTTATTCTCGGTTTGAAATAACTATGACAATGTCCTCCAATAAAAATGCAAGAAAAATTACTTCCTAGCACACAACCAGAGGTTTGTATTTCTTAGCTTTAAATCAAATGTTTTTTGGTGTTTCCACGATCCTTACCACTTTTTTTCTTGCTAGCTCGTGCGTCAAGGCTCGTGTCAGGACAGTGTGTGTCACGGCTTTAAATTTTTACTCGCATCGCGCGTTTCACTTCAAATTCACTTCAAAAGAATTTTGTTAAAAGGCAAAAAAGGGTGTTGACTTATTACAAAAATATGCAAACGCCTCTTGCAGTAATTAAAAAAAAATATGGTATTGTAAGTAAAATCTTCTCTTATTTTATCTCATCCCAATAAACCTCCTTTAACAACGAATAGGACAAATGCAACAAGCATCTCCGGGCTATGCTGTTACATTCAAATAAGAAGAATCGTTTCTAGCTGAAGGAGATATCGATGTCACTGAATAATCGTGAGTAGAAAATCAAGTAGAACAGCAGTTTGGGTGTATCGCTATGCACGAGAAGTATGCTGTGTACTATACTCTGTAGTATCACCTTACATATTGGAGTAGAGAACAGCATTGAATTATTAATGAACAATAGATTTGTATAATAGATTATGTAGTAAGTGCATTTCATTTGATTTAAAAAAATTTTGAATCGGCAGAAATCAAAAATTTTTGCTATGTATTTTACACAGTCCTGGTTACAGTTCATCTTGATCGCATTAAAATAATATTGAAATGATGACTTTGTCATTTTAGTTTCTTGCTAGTGCAGTTATTGATATTATTATGTGCACTGAAAACTAGAAAATAATAATAACAATTAGGTATTTTCAACTTCTAGTTCAGAAATATTTTAGTACTAGGCAGAATAGCTTTTAGGCATATTAGACTAAAATAAAAACGTGGGGCCCCTCTGAAATCCTACCTATGGCAAAGCATACCTTTATACTTTGGTAGATCATGAGCTCGGCCTTCGCTGGTGAAGCCGCCACGGCTGGTTATTGATTGTCAAAATCTCCAGTTACGATTATAGTAAGTCGATGCAATCCACACTTAGTATAGAAGAAAGTATTACAGCAATAGTTAATGGGCCCCACGTTTTTATTTTAGTCTAATATGCCTAAAAGCTATTCTGCCTAGTACTAAAATATTTCTGAACTAGAAGTTCAAAATACCTAATTGTTATTATTATTTTCTAGTTTTCAGTGCACATAAGATAAAACCGTTTAATTTAAAAGTTTTTACCGATTTTTTTTTTGTTTGTTTTTTTATTTATTGTTTCCATGTTGTTCCCACGAGTAATGGACATTTTAACGGTCGACCCCCCCAGAGGTCCAGTAGAGGGGCAAGGATATAATATACAACAAGAGGCGCCCAATCTTGAGGGAAAACGCTTGCGACATTACATTTTTAGCCACCCTAATGCCATACAGTCTTCAGCACGTTTTAACCTATTACCTTAACTTGGGTGGTAAAGCTACCGCTAACTACGTAGGCACAGCTAATCACCTATTTTTTTGTATCTGTCCTTCTAACGTCACACAATCTTGGACACAACTGTTCTGGACACGACTACTCATGCCCTCACCTAATACGCCATTTTGTAACGACGTCCATCTTGGATTTTAAATTTTGTCATAATCACAGTATTCTACTAGTGTAGCCCTTTCATTTGATACCCATATTGAGGGGGTTGTGGAAAAATATGAAATCCGCCATTTTGTACCGGCGGCCATCTTAGATTTACAATGTTATTGATATTACTATATTGTATTGTCATCGAAACTAAATGTGTGTACCAAATTTCAGATCAATCTGACAACAGGAAGGTACTTAAATTTCAATTTCTAATTTTGACCCAAATAAACAAACAAATAAATAAATACCGTACGGGTCGAGCTAAATAAAACCGTTTAATAAAACACTCAGGTACGAGGTTTGTGTGATGTAATGTTGTTTTTGGTAATAAAAATTAAGTGAAAAAATCGACAATTTCAAATATTAATAAATTTACCGAAAAAATGTTATTGCGTAAAGGAGGGCGTAATTACGTGGTTGGTTGTTCGGTACAATAACATTCAATAATTTAACCTTTCCCGGATATTCAATTTACCCGAAACAACATTTTATAGCATCACAGTTTCTCACACCGATTTGATCGAAAGCAAAAATTAATTCAATCAGTTCGACGAAACAAGTGAGTAAACAAAGTGTCCATCACATAATCAAAAAATTAAATAGACATACCTATACTATGAGAGGATAAAATATAATTTGCAATATTAATGGTATACTCTTTTTTTAATCAACTAGTGCCTACATTTTTTAAGAATATCTTCTAAAATTATAATTATGTACCTTCAAAAAATGTTGTTATAACCCCATAGTCCAAGAGCTGGCTACATAAAAAACTCTTATCATCGTTACATGGCTAATTTTTCTTGTGGCGTATTTTTTATCACCAAAATATCCTCTAGCCGTCAAATCGCTCGACTTGCATTACTCTTCAATATCTAAAGGTTCATTTGTGGATCTAGTATGGATTCCTAGTCATGTGGGCATAAGACATAATGAAGATGCTGATAAGATTGCTAAGAATGCGGCGAACGATGGAGATTTTATACCATTTGCATTTTCTATCTAAAAATTTAAATTTCTACATATATCCACAATAAAAAGTGGTATTCAGGCAAAGTGGGAAGTAACAGGAGATTCAAATAAACTATATGAATGTAAACCTCTTCCAATCAATAAAAATTCTTCCAAATTTCTGTAGCTCGGTCACTATCCAGAAATGAAGAAGTCATTTGGAATCAGCTCAAGTTGGGTCACTGCTTTTTCCCTCTTTCCTTCCTTTTAAAAGGCGACCCCCCGCTAATAATACCCTTATTCATTAACTTAGGACAATGTATGTATGTATATGTAAGACAATCATTTGGTCTGAATGGCGATCTGGCTTCCGTTCTTGATGCTAATAATCTACAGTCTTTGTTCCAATTTACTAGGCCATCGGGTTCGTGTTCATTAATATAGTTTAATTTAACTTTAATTTGACCAATGCCGCTAAATGACTTAGCGACTGATACGGCTTATACAAAATCCTTCGTTCCTTCCTTCCTTTTTTTGTGAAGTACATATTTAAAAATAAATCATTTTTTTTTAATTTTCAAACTTGAACTGGGTTATTTTGGACTTATTTCGAGAAAATATGTATCTTTTCAGTCCTGTAAATATTTGCACTTATTTAAGACTCACGCTGTAGAGTAATATCGCGCTTCTGATGAAAAAAAAAACTGTCTGAAACTGTCTGCCTCTGATTTAGCTACGATTTTTTGTCTGCTGATTTGCCATACGGCTTTTTAAATAAATAAAGGCAGACATGACAATTTCAAAAAGGCTACACAAAAGGATACTTTACAAGAAAAATTAGCCATGTAACGATGATAAGGTGTTTTATGTTGCCAGCTCTCCGTCTAATAGTTATGTCTCTACTAGCGAAACCGGTGCGTAAAATTATGCTTGCTACCGTAGTTGAACTCATCTTAAAGGTTTTTTTAGCTGTAATGGAATAATAAGTCATAATGCCAAGTTAGACCTTCTGAAGATATCTAAATATTTACTTTTAATTTTTTTTAGAATTTTCGTTATAGATATTTTTTTTAAAGAATTACAGAAACTTTTTTTCTATACTCGCTATTTAAATCCGTGTATTTGTATATACCGATTGTTTACTATATTTTCCGATGGTAGTAACCCCAGCGGAGAATGTACCATGCCTATAACGAAAAATAAACAGGTAATAACTATATTATGAAAATATCAAAAAACAAGTTTGTTTCTAAAGAAAACTTTAATCCAATATAAACATACAAGGAATATTTTCATACATTTTCCATGGGCATACTACGTAAAGTAGGTATATCGACTTTTCCATGTGGAAATATCTAGACGTGAAAAATAGTTATGGGGCCATTACAGTCTACCGTGTCGAACGTAATTTCCACGATCAGCCGAGAAGAATTTTCATTAATCTTTAAACCTTTACCTGCCCACAAAATAATTCAGCATCGGGGGATAAATTTAGAGAGTTAAAAATGCATCGGTTTAGAAAGTATCTGCACATAAACCATCAACATAGAGTTTTAGTTCGGAATAAATTCTGGATAGAGTAAATGTACAGCTAGTTCGCCATTTAGAGTTACATTACGATCTCTAAGTATATATACTTATTTATATTGTTTCATGAAAATACAATTTATAGACATATGAAAGGAAAAATAACCATTTATTTATTTTAGTTATTTTATTATTTAGTTATTTCACATAATCAGCACCAAAATACTTTTACTTTTAACATTGGACACGCTTTTCGCTGTGTTATAACTGAGCGTTTATATAGGCTTTTACTCGGTTGGTACCGATCAAGTGTCTCGTCTTGCGTTATTCGCAGGCGACACCTGTCTCTACTCCACTGCCTCGAGCAATGGAATTCTGAGCAGGCTCCAACCCCACATTGCCCAGCTGCTTGATTGGTTTCCCCATTGGAAAATCAAAATCAATGCAGCAAAAACCCAAACCTTGTTCGTCTCCGGACGAATGAGGCTCCCACTACCTCCTCCGCTAGTCATAGACGACGAAGAGATCCCTTGGGGGGAAACCGCCAAGTATCTCGGAGTCACACTAGACCGACGGCTATCCTGGATCCCTCATATCGACAAGAAAATTTCTGGTGCCCGTGCCACTTATGCTAGCCTTCATGGCCTCCTCAGCAAAAAGAGCACCCTCTCCCTCTCAAATAAAGTCCTACTGTTCAGAACAGTCATTCGCCCCCAGCTCCTCTATGCAGCCCCAGTATGGTGTAGAGCTTCCGACAGCCAAATCCACAGACTCCAAGTCTGTGAGAACAAAATCCTCCGCTATATCACCAGAGCTCCCTGGTATATACGAAACTCCGACATACGTACTGACCTACGCATCGACCCCATCCCCAAATACCTTCGGGATCGTGCCTTGAAGTTCTACGAGAAAATCGGTACTATCCCCAATAGTACCCTAAAAATCTTTGATTACAACCCCGAGGACTATAGAAACTTCAAATACTCCCATCTTAAAACCATTCTTCTAGACAATTAATTTTGTCCCCCCCTTCTCATAATATAGTCCTCCCATTACCCCACACCCCCCCTTCTTCCCCACATATTAGCAGGAATAATAGCTGACCATTCTTCGGCGACTGATTCCTCGGAGGTGGACTTTTTTTTAGTGGGTATCAACACCGAGTCCCACACTGTCTAGGGGTTATTTCTATGACCGTCTCTCTCGAGATGGTCAGGGAAATGATCACTAGTCGTCTATAAAAGATTTTTCAACCACCCCTCACAAAAAAAAAAAAAAATCTGTTTAGGTAGAGAGTTTCTTCCTTCCTGTTGAAATTATTTGGATGTTTGTGAATTTCAACAGCTTCCCTGACCAGACGAGGATGATATCCAGATGTTGGGCAATGACTTGGGTGTCTTCGAACTGGATTTTGTGGTCACCATCTCTTAGAGCATGTTCTGCTACGGCCGACTTATCTGTTTGCCCTAACCTGCAGCTTCTCTTGTGTTCCGTAAGTCTCGTTCCTACTGAGCGTTTGGTAGTTCCAATATATACGCTACCGCAGGAACAAGGTATACGGTAGATCCCTGCAGAGGATAATGGTACCCTTTTATCTTTGGCTGGTCTCAAGCAGTCCTTTATTTTCCGGGTAGGTTTGTATATTGTTTTGATGTTGTGTTTCCTGAGAACTTTTCCAATCCTATCGGTGACCTGGGAGACATATGGAAGGAAGGCCTTATTAACGGTGTTATTCTGTTCATTGATGTCAAGTCTCCTCTGCCTAGGTGCTAGCGCCGCCTTTATTTCTTTCTCATTATACCCATTAGCAAGGAAGGCGTTATTTAAGTGACTTAGTTCCTCTTGTATGTGTATGTTGTAACTAAGTCATGCTAGCCACTCGTGCTAGCGAAACGTTAGGAAGCAATTCTAACCGACGACGGCCTAAAAACCCAAAAAACCAAATTTCTTCAAACGATGGTCGCGAAAGCCTAAACTACTACAAATTTGATTACTATTTCTGTTCACATAATTATCTTTACATTTATTTATTTTGACGTTCTCTCATGTGCATCTAATTTCCTGTAATATGAGACATGTCTTACCTTATCTTAATAGAGCCATCACAATCATCATCATTTTCAGCTGATTCAACCATTTCCAGTGATGTTCTTACGTATTTAGATACTCTCTTTAGTCGGGCCCATTTTTGTCTATTGTTGGTTATGTGGGACAAAGTTATTCCTGCTAATTTTATAATATCATAGTCCCATCCCAAGTTTGATCTTCCTCTAGGTCTCTTAATTCCTCGTGGATACATTGCTGTAATTTTTGTGATCCATCTGTTGTCTGTCCTTCTTGCCAGGTGCCCTGCTCATTGCCACTTGAGGAATTTGACTCTGCGGATGATATCTTTTACCTGGTTTTTTGTCGTATCCACTCTATTCTTTTACGGTCTCTCTTAGTTATTCCCAGCATATTTCGTTTCATTGAGCGTTGTGCGACCTGCAGTTTCCTTATAATGTCCGTTTTAAGTGTCCATATTTCGCATGCATAGGTCATGACTGCTAGTACACATTGGTCGAATGTTTGCTTCTTTAGATAAAGTGGCGTTCTAGATTTGAATATGATTGAGTTTCTTCTATAAGTACTCAATATGTCTTTTAAATCTAGTTAATATTAGTTGATTAAAAACATATTTTTGATTACCAGATTATTTTAATTTTAAGGATGTAAGGAACACAATAAATTAAGAAATTCATGGTATCACTTGTTTCTTCACATAAAATAAATCATATACTCATAGTGGTAAAGGTAGTTTAGAGCGATGACAGGACACAGAAAACTTGCCAGTGGTTAAATTTAAAGTAGAATTTTCAGGTCAATAAAAAATGTATAGCTAATAAATGTTTGCCTTATAATCATATAATGCCTATCATATATTAATAAATTATGAAAAATTAACTGTTTTTTTAATATGTTTTGTTATTATTAAAATTTTTCAGCTATTCCATATTATTTTATTGATATAGTTATGCAATATTTTTTATTGTAAAATATAATATAAAGAATATCAATCTTTCTTTATCAAATGATACAAGATTTAAATGATGTGCATATTTAATATAAAATTTAAAAAAAATCATATATAAGATTTATAAAAAATAATATTACTTTAGTGAATTAAAAACCTTAAAGTGTGACAAAAAAGTTTTTGTAAATATAAACAGTTATATCAACAAAGAAGAACATTTTTATATTATTGCTTTAAGCAAAATTCCAAAGACATTTGTCAAAATTATGGCCTGCATAATATAACCTACAGTCAAGTTTAGTAATCACTAAACTTGTTGCATTCTAGAATAGAATTTATATTACGACCCTTAATATAAACGAATTATGCCTTGGGACTAAACCATAATTTAAATTAAATGGGTTATGTCTAGCCTATAGACTACAAAGATAATAGCAATACGTGCAACCAAGCTCCAAGCTCTGTTGTAATGTACTATATTATTTTAACAACTATTTATCTTGATTTATATTAATACATAAATAATTTTAAATAATATTTATGACAAATTAAATCGTTTGGAAATAAATAATATGAAAGTGTCTCTCCATTCCCATTTTTTTTAAATTATTTTAAGCACTATTTTAAAAATCTTATTATCAAATATTAAAATATAACACCAAAGCTATTAAGATTTTCAGTTTTATTTATATAAATTTGATAAAACTTAAACTTTCGTAATAAATTCTTCACCTGTATCAAAAGCTTTGATTAATGGTCTTGCTATTGCTGAGATCGTTTTACGGTGAAACAATGTTCTATTAGTTTGAATTGATTCAACTTTGTTTAGATTTCAATTATAAAGTTTACTTCAGTTGATATATTTAATGTCTAAAACAAAGATCTATCTAAAATTGTTCATTATTTTAATACTGGTAATACAAAATATACAAGAAAAGTAATAAAATACATTTGATCCATTTATTTCTGGAAAGGTTTTGAAACGTAGAGCTCTTAAAAAAGTATTTAAATTGGAAGTTATCATTCAACTACGAGGGTTGTCTTTTAAGTTTTTACAAAAAGTGAAACAGAAACGAACACGTTCGAAACAAAGTGTTTTATTGCTTTTCGAAATATTCGCCTTTAAGGTCACTTAAACATATTTCGCCTTTAAGGTCACTTATACACTTTTGCATATGCTCAAACCAATTCTGGGAACATTTTTTTCACTCTGAAGCTGATATCGTAGAAATATGGTTTTTAAAGTCTTCAAAAGTTTCTTGAGGTGATGAAAATCGCTATCCGCGCATTTTTTGTTTGAAAATGGGAACCAAGAAAAAGTCATTAGGTGATAAATCGTGCGAATACGGGCAATGAGACATTAAAACGATGTTTTTCTCCTTCGAATATTCAGTTGTTTGACATGCTTTATGGGAGCTTGGCATTGTCCTAATGAAGAATGATGTGACGTTTTTTGTTCTTTTTCCTTATTTCATCGAAGATCGTTGGCAAACAAACTGTTTTATACCATTTGGCATTAACAGTTATCACAATATTTAAAAAGAAATCGATCCTATAAGTCCAAATGATCTAAGTCTAAGATGATCTAAATCCTGATGATCTAATCCTATAAGTCCTAATCGATCCTATAAATCCATATTTTCATCGTCTATTTCAGTGTTAAATATGAAACACTGGCACTATGAAATTTACTATTTGTCTTACGTTTTTTACTTTATCTGTATTAATTTTCGAAAAATTGGTACTAGTTTATTAAAAAACTATTCGATTTTATAACTAAAATTAAACACTTTATTTCAAGTGTAAAACTAATATTTAAAGAATATTCTTTACTTATCTTTCATTAATATTTAAATGAATGACTTCTAAATTAGATATGATAGATACTATTTGTAACGGCATTATATTTATATTAAGGCTTTATATTTTAGCTTACAAAGCTCTATATAGACAGTTTTTTTCGCTTAACGAATTAATGAAGAAAGTGTCAAAATGGTAATCTTTCAAGATTCAGGCGTCAGGTTTTTTGCGTCAGGTATTTTAGGCTTTTACTGTTTAAAAAGATTACGTAGATCATTAATTCTTTTTTCTCTTACATAAACATTTTTGAAATAAATGATTTATGGATAGTATTAAAGTTATTTTTTTCATTTTAAGTCGCCTAAGAAAAAAATTAACGTAAAAGTGATTAATCGATTATATCTGTGATAAAATTGAGATATGGCTATCTCTGTTTTAACAGTTTTGTTAATTTTTCTGCAGCACTAAAATTTATTATACCTATCGTGTCGATATTTTACAGCTACTCCAGTAGTATATGTTTAGTTATGTTTGTAGCAAATACGAGATGCACTTATCTACAACGAGATGGTATACAAACTTTATTGATGGTAACTTTATTGGTGTATAAGACTTTCTGCCTGGACAGCGAGTATTGTCTCAAGATTTTTCCTCCACTTGACTTCAAAAGACACAAAACACACGTAATAACACGAATCAAAATGTATCATCTTCCAAAATGCAGATATCTGACATAAGTTGACACAAAATTATAACCTATAATTTGGCAAGACTTTGACAAGCCTCAAAAATCTAAAGGCGAGTTCATACGCATCTGCGTCCGTTTGTCGTTCATCGTTCCGTCAAACCAATAGGATTGAGATATGATCTGTCATTTTTGAAATAAACCAATAAAACTGGTTAAAAACAACAACAGACGACGCATGACAGATTTATATTTAAACCCATCCAGAGTTAACTTAAAAAATATTAGCCACTTTTTTTAGTAAAATAAATATATTGGTATGGGACGTCATCTGATTTTCTTCTATCATCGTCTGTCGAAATCTTACCTGAGAAAAAAACAGAATATACTAACCTTACACATCATAATATAATTTTTATCATATATATGATATTCGTGTCGATATTACTTACAAAAGTACTAAAGCTTCAGTGAACTTCAACTACGAGAATTTAATCAAAAAACCGACAAAACTAATTATCAACGAGACCGGAAGAGTTACAATTTCTTTTCCGTGTTAATTTCCCCAACTAGAAACTTTATTAGAAAGCGGAATTGTAAAGGGAAACTCGGAAAAGTTTGTTTACTTTATTTTCGTAACGCCCGCCCGACAGAGTTGAATTAACAAACAATCATAAATCAAAACTTCTCGTTTCTCACGTTTCGGACGACGAGACGTATAGAACAGGCGAATCAGGTGTAAAAATAAGAAAGTTTGATTCTTGTTCTGTACGTAATTACCATTTAGTTCGTATATTTTATTGTTCCCTTGAATAATTAGAAGAAACAAGTAATATTTGAGGGGTTCAGAAGTGAACTGGATCAAGTCCTAGAAGAAAATTATGGAGAAAATGAGAGTTAAAGTTTTTTAATTTTATTTAATTAAAATAAAACAAGCAGGACAAGAAAGCTTGTCACAATGCTTTGTTATATTTTAAATTGTATAATTGCAAACTAAAGTAACTCAAAATACAACTATGGTCATTTTTAAGAATGTTTGTTTATGCTTTTTTGGACTTGCACCATTTTATCTCTGAAAATATTTGAAATTTTAGATATAAATTGGTTCATCGGTACATTCTTCTTCGTTATTAAGAGATTTGTTGACATCACATTGTCTATTAATAGTGTTTTCTTCGATTTTTATAACAAATATGGTGTATAGGCGGGATAAAGGGAAGAAGATCCTTCATATGCTGCCTTTTAGAGTGTGTTACGTTACGTCTATATGAAATAAGATCGTGCAGTTTTATTCAGATTAACAACATGCCATTGATGTAGTATTAGTGAAAATAATGATAAATCAAGCTATATACTTTCAGAATCGATAGAGTCAAACCTTTCAGATGGCTGATAATCTGATTCACTTGGTGCAAATGGTTCAGACATTGTCATCCATTTTATCAAAAAGTAGCTCTAAATTTTAGCACGTGTGTTAAAATTTAGAGCTACTTTTACACAGCGTTAAGTTTTCTAGACTTGATCCAGATCACTTCTGAAAGGAATCGAATCAACAGAATAGTCAGAAATCAAACAGAAACAGACTATAGCTACTTAATGCGTGAAGTTTGACTTGATTCCATTTCTCTACTGGAAAAAACAATATTTTATAAACGTATAAAGACGATTAAATTATCCAATGCGTATTTGCTAGCATTTCCTAGTGAATGTTAACAATCACTGAGTTTTCGACGTTGACTGTAACAGATATACTATTTTTTTTGACACCCTGCATAAATGAATAAAACTTGGTGTGCACGTTATCAAAGACATCAAAATAATTACCAAATTAAATTTATAATAATAATGTATTGCATTCATGTTGAGTAACATAACAAATGTGCGACCACGCCAATGTTACAGTTGAATCTAACCAACAAAACAAATAATAAATTAATATTTAAAATAAATTCTAATACAGATTGTTCATCATTATCGTTTAAAATATTATAAGCGTGATACATTTTATTTATTTCTACCATAATTAATTTCGTTAATAAATCTATTAATATAACATAACGTATAAGCCACGCAAAACGTAATCAACCGTGATTATCAAAGGATCATTAATTAAATGTTTGGTGCCCTAGATTAGCCAATAAATATTTTACGGCAGAGTGAAATTTATTTATTGCAAAATTGCAGAGCTAATGGACAGGTAAAATGTTCAAAGAATTTCAATTTTTATTTTTTTTCCATAGCAACTGTTCAAATTGTCTTATATCTATCAAAAATAGTAGATAAAATAGTACTTTAACCGCAAAGGTAGATTAAATGATAACTTTAACAGCGAGGATAGGTTAAAAACTTTATTTCTTCTCGAACGTTTTTTAATTGCTTCCATTTTTGAAAATTTTTGTATTCCTTTTCATAAGTTATGCGGGATTTAAATGGAAGTAGTTTGGATATGGTCGCCTTAGCTTGAATATCTGTTGGTAATTTACTTATTTCGTTTTGAGCCATTTCTGGCTCCAATTCAATCAGCAATCGACACTAAAGAAAATTAAAAAATATTAACCCAAAACTGACAACTAAAGAGAAAAAATAAACTAAATACAAATAGATAAAAAAAATGTTTTCTCTAAGTAAGTTTCGCTTCCAGGATTCATTCCAGGACAGTAATTCAGTGTTAAAATATAATAATTAACAATGCTTCATATGTGATATTGTTAAGAACTTTATTACTACTTCTCTACAATCTGTTGATATTTTCCCTTTAGTCATAATATCCCAGATTTTCCTTCAAATCTTAGGGGACTGTGTGAAAATTATTTTTCGATTTACCCATCGGAGCGCGAACCGACTTCGCACAGCTCTCCCCCGACGACGACGGTCAGCGAAATAATTGATTTTGTCGACGTTCGACATTTAAATTGTGAATTCATGGACGTGTTATTGAATTTCTGGAATCTCTAATTATTCCATTATGTATTGGCAGATCATGACGACCGTACGATATAAACTGCTGTCCGCTGATGTGGTCGTATATTGCGCGTTAATATCAACCAAATGATTTTTGGTTTAATAAACTGCCCTATATATGAAATACTGGTTATATTTGAAGGAAAACAGCTTTATTAGCTTATTCTACGTGTCATATAGAGGTGCATAGTAGACGAAAGAGACCAATTTTACGAGGACATCGATAGGGCAATTACAGTTCCTGGATGGAATTATATATTACAGTTCCTGGAATGGTTAGAGCGACGGTTAGGATAGACTTGAAAAGAGAAAGGTCAAAGATGGTCCGACAAAACAAAAATACTAAATGGAACCCCCCCAAACAGTGACTCCAACTATGCAGATTCCATTACAGCTTTCCTGGAAGAACGGACCTTAAACAGCCAACACGATATTGAAAATATAAGTAGCAATATTGTTGAAGCCATTAAAGAAGCGGAAGTACAACACTGCCAACAAATTAATAACAAACAACAAAAACTCACCTAAAATACAAAGAATATGATATCTTTGCGAAAAGAAATGTTAAAACAAAACAACAGAAACTCTGAAGACCTGAGACAATTGAACAAAACAATATCTAAAGAAATCAGAAAGGACGTAAGAAAATTTAATACAGATAATATAAGGCGAACTATAGAAGAGAATAAAAGTATGAAGGTGTTGCGGGGAAAACTGTCAAATGGAAAGAGAGAGATCTTTAAACTAAAAGACAACCAAGGGGCCGTAACAACAAATAGAGAAAGGCTGTTGAAAATAACAGAAAACTTTTACACTGAACTATACACAAGTAATCACCAACAAACATACAACAGTCAACAACGTCTGTGCAAAAAGATAGTTAACCAGGGATCAGAGGATATACCGGAAATAACTACAGAAGATATCAGAAAGTCTTTAAAAGAAATGAAAAATAAGAAAGCCCCGGGCGAGGACGGCATAGTGATTGAGGCTGTAAAACTCGGAGGAAGAACACTATTAAAATGGATTAAAGACTTATTTAATCTATGCCTTGAAAAAGGAATAATCCCGTCTCAATAGAACAACGCCATAACGATACTTCTCCATAAAAAGGGCGATATCACCGAGCTTGAAAATTATAGACCGATAAGCCTTCTTTGTCACTTGTATAAGCTGTTTACCAAAATCATTGCCAAACGTCTCTAACGTAAACTAGATTTCTATCAACCAAGAGAACAGGCAGGCTTTAGGAAAGGTTATGGAACAAACGATCATCTTCAAGTAATTAAAGTCCTGATAGAAAATCTGTGGAATACAACAGGCCCCTAGCATTGGTGTTCGTTGATTTCCAGAAAGCATTTGACACAGTAGAATTAACATCAATAATATCAGCATTGGAGCAGGGAAGAGTAGATTATAGGTATACAAGGCTTATAGAATACATATATAGTAATGCCACCACAACTAGAAAAACTTCACGAAACAACAGATAAAATTGAGGTAGGCAGAGGAGTTCGACAAAGGGGATATTATTTCGCCTAAACTTTTACAGCTGTCCTTGAATACGCAATGAAATCACTCTCTTGGGAGAATAGGGGCATAAATATCAATGGTGAAAGGTTGACACATCTCAGATTCGCAGATTACATCGTCCTCGTCTCAGATAACATCGGAGATTCAAAGCAGATGCTCGAAGAATTAGTGCAGGCCTCATTAAAAGTCGGTCTCCGGATAAATACGAGTAAAACGCAAATAATGACAAACTTAGTGCTGATACAGAACATCAGAATAGGTGACGCCGACATAAAAAAAAAGAGACACATATATACAAATATCTCGGGCACGAAATACAAATCGGAAAGAACAACCAAACACACGAGATACAGCGCAGAATAGGTTTGGGTTGGGCTGCTTTTGGCAAACTGCGGGAGACTTTTAAAAGTGATATACCCATATGCTTGAAGAGGAAACTTTATGAACAATGCGTCTTGCCGGTAATTATATATGGAGCGGAAACTCTAAAGCGGAAACATTAACGAAAAAGTCTGCAGAAAATTTAAGAGTAGCCCAGAGAGCCATGGAGAGAGCCATGCTTGGAATAACTAAAAGAGACAAAATTCCTAATAACACTACCAGACAAAAAACCAAAATTAAAGACATAGTGGAACACGTAACTCGAATGAAATGGAGATGGACAGGTCATGTGGCGAGAACATCTAAAGACAGGTGGAATAGAAGATTGTTAGAATGGCGACCTCGAGCAGATAAACGTAGCAGAGGCAGACCACCGACACGCTGGACCGATGATGTAAAGAATGGAGAAATATGGAGGAGGCCTACGCATGATGATGATGATGATAGAGGTGCATTAATTAACTGGAATATTGAGTTAACTATACCGGGTGCGTCTCAAAACTGGCTCACCTCTATAAATTTTATTTTTTTTTGATAAAAAAACGAAATTTGGTATGTTAGTATATGACATAAATTGTGATTGATTGACGTATCCAATTTTTTTCGGTCACTTCCTGATTCACAGGAAATGATTACAACTTTTGATTTTTAAATGGCACCTTCGATATTTTTTTACTATATTCGATGGAAAATGACAGTTTGAATAAAATTTAACTTTTCTCGGTCGTTCTTCTTAATAGGATCTGTGGTAAACTAACTTGTTATTTTTGAGACTAACAACAGTATTTTTAGAACTTGATGATTCTTCAGCAAAACTTCTCAATAGCTCGTAATAAGGTCCTCCTAAGAACATTGTTTGCTTTCAATATCTAAGAAATTTTACATATTGTAATATAAAATAATAACGTATATTTATCAAATCTGGATATTTCATACCATTATTTAAACTGTATATTAAAAGAATTGTATATCGTATATAATGAAATTATGAGTATTTAGAATTTAAGTATAAATTTGTTTATTTTAGTTTTCTTAACAACTATTATTTTTTTTGTTATTTATTTAGTAATATTTGTTCTGCTGTTATATGCTCTGTTCTGATGTTTATCTATCCTATATATTTCTGTGCTATGTTTTTCTGTGTTTTATAGAAATATAACCAACAATATAATATGAGTAATAGGTTGAATATATTGTTTTTATTTTATTATTCTGTTTAAGTAACTACAGTATAATATGAATGTAAACTTGCTAAAATTTTGAAAATTATAATCGAAGAAATTGGAATATTTAAGTTAAATAAATTATAACCGTGTTACGTTTATTAAAAAAAATATCAGTAACTTTAATATTTATTTTTATTTTTACAGGAAAAAACCTTAGAAGGCTACTGTAAGAAGGTGCAAGAATTCTGTCCGCAAAAACCAGGTGACAAAGGCGATCGAGGGCTTCCAGGGTTGCCAGGTAACCAACTTTAATCTGTTTAATCCTTTGAATAAGAAGACTAAGGAAGGAGCATATCAAAAATCTTAGGTACACCGCGATGGGCCTCAAATATGGCCGACTTAAATTCCGGTTTATCAGTGTCGTTCCAATTTTATTTAAAAAATGTAAAACTATGATGTAGGGTAGACGTGAGGTAGACTCAATAATTTGTTGTTTTATTTTACGTTGTGAATAAATGTTGGTAGTTATTAAAATTGTTATAAAATATATAATTCTAATAAAAATAGATAAGTTATAATAAGTATTTATTAACACAAACATCCGATACGCTACTGAAGCAGGTAAGTCAAATTAACGTATCTAAATTCTTTGACATCTAATCTTTGACAAGTAATAAATAAAAGCTAAAATGCAAGAAAAATATATAATTTAGTTAATTTAAGTGAATTTCATAAATGGTCGGTTTACTACACGTATGTATATTATATAGTCACTTACTAGCGAAAAGTTGTTCCATTATTTCACTCAATTTTTGCCGAGATCTACCGCACGCTACACAACCAACTATTTTAGAGTCTTTTTCGATAAATCGCGATAGTGTCACTGTTAATTTAAGTTCTGCCACAATTTCCATCTAGATTTACTACCTTTATACAACTATCAGTAGTAGAATAAATAATAAATAACATAAAATAAGCTCCGAAAAAGACTGACAAATCCACAAAATTTCAAATCAAATTCAAATGTGTCAAATGAATCGTCAAACAGAACTGTCAAGTATCGCCACCCTAGAGTGCTTTTATGGTGCTTTTTCCGCCCACCATGCATGGATACATGGATAGCATTATGCTCAAATTATGCTCCTTCCTTAGTCTTCTTATTCAAAGGTTTAATCTATAAAATAAATACTTGCTTACACCCTACAATAAAGTAGAATTTTGGACGGTATAAAAACAACGAGAGATAAAAAAAGATACTTTATTGTTAGTTTATAACACGACTTTATTATGGCATTTAATAAAAAAATTGCCAATTTTACAGAAATTATTTTTTAGGTTATCCGGGCCCACCAGGACCCAAGGGCGAGAACGGGCCAATCGGCCCTCCAGGAAAAACGGGATTACCAGGATTTCCGGGATCGAAGGGAGATATAGGATTTCCAGGAGAAAAGGTATTTCTTTTAACAGCTTTGTTTTATATCTTATTAATGACCAATCCGTTTAAACTCTTTAGCTTTTAATTCATTTTTTTTATAATGTTGTCTTTTTAGATAAACTGGCATTCTAGACTTAAACCCCTATATTGTTTGGCAATAAATTTTAGAAATTAGAATATTATTTTAGTGTCTAACATATATTTGTTTTTTAGGGTGAGCAAGGTCGACCAGGTTTGGATGGTCGCACAGGTGTTCCTGGATCGCCAGGATTATTCGGAAGTCCTGGACGAAATGGACATGACGGTATGCCTGGAATGGATGGTATTCCAGGAAAGGATGGAAGAGATGGATCAAATGGTAAGGTTATTTATTATATTAGTTTTTTTTTTCGAAAAGAAACTAATCAGTTTTTTTGATAATTAATAATTTATATAACAAAAATTTGATTTATTAACTATGCGAATCTTATAGAAAAGGTTTAGTAAGTTTTTTCTTTTAATTTATTTTGTGTAATAATAACACCATCTTAAAAATGTAATGCATCTCTGCAATCTCTGCTAAACTCTTCAGGTGGTGTGATTTTCTGGTTTATTTTTAAGCATATACTTTCTTGACTATGCGGCAACACGGGACTTTGAATTATTTGAGATACGGGCACCGATCCAAGTAGTTGGATGGTACTAAGAATAACTTAATACTTTAATAACTTCCTAAATTGTACTGATACAAATTTAGCAACCAGAGGTACAGTTTTAGGAGGCAAAATTATTGAAAAAAAAAACAAAATAAATTATTTAGTGGTCTTTTTAGAAATAATGTGATATTTAAGCATGTGGAATGAAATGAAATATTTCTTAGTTTGAGCAAAAAATACACACCATCAGTTACATTTCTCCAAGTCATACAAAATTACTTACCATAAGTCATCCATATATCAGTGCACACTTATAAAGAATCTTTGATATGTATTTTTTCTACAAGCACTTGTGCTACTTCAAAAGGATCTTATGTATTACTGGACGTCTTATTGAGCTTACGTACCACCAGGTGACACTCCATTGCAATTATAAACCCGATATTGTAGATGTATGATTTAGGAACAGGTGCTCTATTTAAAATTTATCAGAGAATTAGTTAAAAATAACCAATTTACCAGCAATCCTTAGTTTTAATTAATAACATCAATAATTAGTCCAATTAGAAATGTACTAGTATTTTATATATTTATATACAAGCCGCAAAAGTCTGTAATAACACATTTGACTCTCTCACAGTATGAATTAATCATGATTCCCCTTTCATGTCATTGCTAATGAGTTTCTCTCCAATTCCTTTCATAAATTTCTACCTGTAATACTTTTATACACTGCACTTTAAATTTTTAATTATTCCAGAACTTGAAAAAACGGGTTAAACCAAAGACCACCCTTTAGAATATCGGCATTCCTATCTCTTTATCTTCTTCCAATATCCATTAAATTAAATTTTAAAGTTTTCTCCGATAATTTTACGAAAAATTTCGCCCCGATAATACCTCCAAAGTCATAACGAAGCCTTCGATTGGATGGGAAACTTTCGTTGTGGAAAAATGGATTTTTCCAAGCTATGCAAAAAATTGTAGTGTTATTAAAATGAGCAAGTTAAAGTTTTGCGTTGCCTTGCTAGTTTATAAATTAAGATTTATCTTATAGGTGGTAATAAAATATAATAACTTTTTAAAGTTATTTTTTAGTAATATAGTAATTACGGTTGTTTTCGTTCTCAGAAAAGAGTAAAGTTTATAATGAATTTCAAGACTCATTGGTATGTGAGATTGAGAAATATGTTTTCTTTTGACAATTTCATATACGGATGTTTCTCAAAAGCGGCTCACCTCTATAAATTTTTTATTTTTTATATAGAAAAACGAGATTTGGTTTGGAAGTATATGACATAAATTAGGATTGACTGACGTATTCAATTGTTTTCGGTCACTTTCTGTTTCAGCGGAAATGACTACAACTTTTGTTTTTTTTAATGACACCCTCGATATTTTTTTACTTTATTCGATAGAAAATAACCCTCTGAATAGAATGACATATAATATGTCAACTTTTGACATTTTTAATTAAAAGAAATAAGCATTTTCAATTTGAATTTAGTGTGCCATGGCTGTAAATGTAACGACAAATTGATTTGAAATACCAAGTGTTTGGTACCAAATTATTCGTAAAAAATACTTTTCCTAAATATGTTAGTGAGCCACCCTCGTCCCATTTGAAAAAATTGAGATATGATTAAAAATACAATTTTATCATCTTTTAACCAGCCAGGAAAAGATACGAAAAATATTAGATGATCAAATCTATTTTCCAAGGCTCTTTGATTAAATATTAGTGTTTTTAACACAGCCATGGCACTCTAAAAGGAAATTTAAAATAGGTTTTTTTAAGCAAGAATGTCAAAAGTTGACATATGGTATTAAATAACTGTCTGAATAGATTGACATATTCTTTATATATGTGAATCTATTCAGAGAGATATTTCCTATAATATATAATGAAGTAAAAAAAAATACCTAGGGTGCCATTTAAAAATCAAAAGTTGTAGTCATTTCCGCTGAAACAGGAAATGACCGAAAGCAATTGAATAAATTAATCAATTCTTATTTATGTGATATACTAACATACCATGTCTCTAACCCATTTTATTAAACATATTTATTTCAGGTCAAAAAGGTGAAAGAGGCTTACCTGGACCACAGGGACCCAAAGGAGAAAGAGGTGTGTAAATAAAATCTTTGAAGGTACTAATATACTGTATGATTGAAAAAAAAACCGTATCAAAGATGGCTGGGAATTGACAATCGATGATAATTTTGACGAGGTGAATCTGTACACCTCATTTACTAAAAATTAACTAACCCTAATTATAGAATGATTAAAAAATGATAGAAAACGTTTTCAGGCACACAAATCTATATCCAAAAAATTGGTTTTTCTCGAATTTTTTCTCATTAAAAAATAATGTTTACTTAATAAAAATTAAGAAATTAACTCAAGCTTACAACTTTTTAAGGCCAACTTGCACTAAGCGCCATTAAATAATTGGCGCCGGGAGGTACGTATAGCCGCCCATATTAAAATATGTTAATAAAAAGTTGGTAGGCAGTTCTTTAAGTTTCGAAGTAAAGGAATTTTTCCAATTTTTTTTATCTTAAAAACTGCGACTTTGACTGATTTTAAATTTAATCCTAATCTTAAATTGAAAACCGCGTTTCGCTAGCTACCGTAATTTTGGAGTTGCGATTTTTTAAAATTTTTAACCCCCTCCCATACCCCCTTACCAACCCCCCACCCCCACCAAAAACTACTGGCCAGATTCTCGGGCGCCACAGTATTTTTGTGCCAAATTTGGTTAAAATCGGTTTAGCGGTTTTTGAGTTATCGTGCTACAGACGGACAGACAGACAGACAGACACCATGAAAATATTTTGTATTTCTGACCCAAATAACTCATTTTGAGTGAAATTAAAAAAAAACTTTTTTTGTCGATCTTAATAGCCTACCATACCTGTTGCTATGGTCGCTAAAAATAAAGAAGAGTAAGGGATAAGAAATTATGTCTAATGGCTTGACTTCCCGAAAATTATCATCGATTGTTATTCCCCAGCCGTTTTTGCCACCGTTTTTTTTTCGATCGTATGGTATAATCTGTTGTATCTATTTTTTTAATTTATATATTTTCGAGTATACCTACTATTTTAGTGTATACTAATTCAGATTAAGGTAACTTATGAACATGTATTATACATTTATTATTAGGTATACATGTTGAGAAGAAAAAAATGTTAATTAAAACCTGGTAAAAGTTTAAAGCCGCTTAAATTCTATACTCTAATTTCAAACTGCACGTGCACTTTTAAAAAGCTTTATCGCTAATACAAACAAGAGCCCCGAGCCCCGATCATCCTAATCTCTTTTGACTTCGATGCACCCAACTTTCGGAAAGTCTATTAACTTCCTCTGAACGCAAAAGTTGCCCATCGCTGTAAAATTACATTGAACCATACCTTACCCTCAGTATTATCCTGACCCAAGTAAAACTTCCATTTTCTCATAAAAATTGTTGGTAGTCATGGCGGTCGTTACCGGTTGTCATGAGATTTTTCTTTGAAAATCTGATACTTGTAATTTTCGATTTTATTATTTTTTTCTAAATATGACATGTATCACTTTCAATTTTGTTCTGAGTTTCTTTAACAAATCTGAAATTAAAAATCATTGTGTTACATCTGATTTTATAATTGTCAAATGAAATTTGTTGTATACTGTCTGCACCGAGGGGTGAACACTTAGGGGATTTATGGTGTACACATGAGAGGATTTCCAGGGGATGTACCGAGGATGTAGTGGATGTACCGAGGATGTAGTGGATGTACCGAGGATGTACTAGAGGATGTAGGGGATGTACCGGGATGTAGGGGATGTACCGAGGATGTACTAGAGGATGTAGGGGATGTACCGAGGATTTACCGGGGATGTATTTCGAATTATTTGGGGCGTAATTTGCCGAATGCGATGTTTCAAGTCATCCAAATTTGTGGGTTGTCTTTTGAATACATTTTCCATAAGGTATCCTCTTCGGTATCCTCTTAAAAAGGTTTTTTTCTAATATTTTTTTTCACTTTTTAATTTGTAAATGAGAATAACTCCAAAAAGCTTGGATTTGGGTATAGCACTAACATGGAAAATATTCAGAATTTTAAGGGCAATTCAAAAATGCAGAAAAATAATAATTATGTTGCCACGAGGGTTGCCATTAAAAGAAATTGTTTTGGACAAAGCATTTTTGAGACACCCTGTATAATATTCATTTTTGGCATAATCTGCCCCGGAAAAATTAAAATAATTGATGTGGCCGAGCGATTTCCAAAAAATGTGGTTCTCGAGATGTTGATATTTATTCAATATTTTACAACCACCCTGTACGAAATCAAATAAGATCGAATATCGATATTGTGAATATAGATAGATATAGATATTTCCGATATGAAGTATTCATAAAGAGATATAGCGGTATCTGTTATATCGATAGCTATATCGATATTTATGGACCAATATATCGTTACTTGGTTTTCACGTATGTGAATTAGCTTGTGCACATCCGTTTTTCTCAATGAATTTATTAAATAAAGTTTGCACAAGCCGATTTTCACAAGCCGATTTGCACAAATTTCATGGGAGTGAAAATGGACCTTTATTTAATATATCGATAAAAATATCGATACTCAAGGCTTTGTGGCTCACCCCTACTCATAACCTCAAAATATCTCGCAAAATGTATGTATAAGTCAGATATATAGCCTTTAATCCATATCTCTAGTATAAGTTTATGCAAAACTGTGTTTGGCATGTGTGTTCATATCTTATTGCATAGTGCCGTAAGCGTTATGAATTAAAGGGAAGTGTGTGTAAATAATTATTATTGTACCCTCTATACGTCAAAAACGAAGTTCATAAATGCGAATGCCTTTAGCGTTGCCTATTTTTAGGTCTGTTTTATAAAGTAGATCCTCGGTAGCTACTAGATCTCATTTTTATTTGGGGTTCAAAACACGAGATTGATAACTTTGCACATAATATAGGGCTTTACGCATGACTAAGTTATTTTTTCCGCCGACATAAACTGCATAAACCGAGGCATAAACTGCTGTTATACAGGGTAAGTCTTAAATAAGTGCAAATATTTTCAGGGGTGGTATATTTTGACCCCAGGAACACGTCTATGATGTTTTTTTTGCAAATAAAATATGTTAAAAATCGTGCATTTTCTTTTAAATTTCCCTGTATATTTTTCGAAAACTTTTTAGAACTGCCTGTTCACCGCTAATTTTCCCACGTTATAAATTCTTAATCTCTGATATTACCATAGTTACAGCTTTACTCTATGGTTACGGCACTAAAAGGGATGCAAATACAGAAAAAATTCAGGTGGCTATCAAAATTAAAAAAAATCAATTTTTTTTTAAATTTTCAAACTTAAATAACTCGGTTATTTTGGACTTATTTGAAAAATGGTAAAGAAAAAATATGTTTCTTTTATCGAGATCTACCAGCCCTGAAAATATTTGCACCTATTTAAGACTCACCCTGTATAATAAAAGTAACGGCGAATTGTTGTAGGCACAATAATAGCCGAGATTGTTACAGCTCTGGCAAGATTTGATATGGGTTGGCGCGCCTTAGTTCGATTCTCGATAACCCCATATAATTTTTTTAAATGGTTTTGATTTTTTTTTATCCTTTTGAATTCAACAAAAACTATATTACTAGCCAATAAATTGTACAGGTTTGAGAAATTTTGTGTAGTTATACATTTAATAAAGCTCGTAATAAAGTGGGAGATCGCTCTAACATAAATAACAATTCCGGTTTCGTCGTAAGTAAAGTAACCTTAATTTTGTTATTTTAAATAAAAAACACCCTGTAAATTTTTATATCCCTCTAGTAAATGTAGTCGAAATGGTGCTTCATCTTTTTTATATATTTAATAGTTTCGGAGATAATAGCGTTCAAAATTTTAACTTTCTTTTACCATTCAAATAAAATTTAAAAAAATATATACAGTGTGTCCAAGATAAGTATATCTCGAAAAGTATTTTAGATACGTAAAACGGTTCATCACGAAAATTATTCTAAATGTATGGCGTACACATGAGAGGATTTCCAGGGATGCACCGAGGATGTACTAGAGGATGTAGGGATGTACCAGGGGATGTACCGAGGATGTAGTGGATGTACCGAGGATGTAGGGGATGTACTAGGGGATGTACGAGGATGTAGGGGATGTACCGAGGATGTAGGGGATGTACCGAGGATGTACTGGAGGATGTAGGGGATGTACTAAGGATAGAGGATGTAGGTGTACACTTTTTGCCCTAAGTGTTTACCCCTCGGTCTGCACCAAACTACCGTTATAGTACCTACGCTTAGAGTCCTCGAAATATTATTTCTCTAATTTAAAACTGGTTCGAATGAAGCAAAAGTCTAACATTTAGAAAATACAATAGGACATTGACATAATTATAGGATGACATCTTAAGAGTCTATTACGCTATATTGTTCGGGTGGCTCTCAGGGGTCGGGAAAAGCGGGTGTTTTGCCGAAGGAAATATATATTACTAGCATGTACCCGCGACTTCGTTCGCGTCGAATTAATCATCTGTAATTGTGATATGATAAAGCAAAGCAAGAATTTCCATTAACATACAAACTGGAGCAGAATCGTGGTTAATCAATTTCCCAACTTTTGGGAACACCCTGTATGATTTTTTAAAAAATTTAAAAATATGTAAAAAACAAAATAAATTATACGTGTCCAAGCGTTTTCCTGAAAGACTAACCGTTTTTTAAATAACAAATATTGTAATATTTGAGGGGCGTTTTCTTCTTGGAATGTGAGATTAGAGAAACCCCTCCTCATCGAACCTCTACACCCCACAGTCAATCCGTTTGCCAAAATCAGCTTTAAACGTCAAGCAGTGTAAGCAGAATCGTGATTAATTTATAAAAAACCTTAAAATATGTAAAACAACAAAATAAAAACTCACCGGTTTTCAACCTCTAAACCCTAAAGTCAATCCGTTTTCCAAAAATCAGCCTTTTACGTCAAGCGCTTTAAGCAGGATCGTGATTAATCAATGACCAGATTTTTCGAAACACCCTGTATACATTTTTAAAAAATCTTAAAATATGTAAAAAATAAAATAAAATATACGTGTACGAGCGTTTTTTCGGAAACTTGATCGTTTTTTAAATAAAAAATATGGTAATACTTGAGGGGAGGTTTCACCCCCTTGGAACTGGGATTTCGAAAAATCCCTTCTTATTGAACCACTAAATTCTAGAATCAACCTGTATGCCAAAATTGAGCTCCTTACGTTGAGTGGTTTGAGCAGGATCGTGATTAATCAGTGAGTCATTTAAGAGTGTTATATATTAGTATAGATTATTTCAGGGACGTTTTCACCCTCTTGGAATTTGAGGTTCGAGGAACCCCTCATTATCGAACCTCTACACCCCACAGTCAATCCGCTTGCCAAAAATCAGCTTTAAACGTCAAGCAGTTTAAGCAGAATCGTGATTACTCAATGGCCATACTTTATGAAACACCCTGTATAAATTTTATAAAAATCTTAAAATATGTAAAACAACAAAATAAAATATACGTGTTTAAGAGTTTTTCCGAAAAACTCACCGGTTTTTAAATAAAAAATATTCTTATATTTGAGGGGTGGTTTCACCCCCTTAGAATTCTACCTCTACAGAGACTACTAGAACCTCTACACCCTAAAGTAAATCCGTTTTCCAAAAATCAACTTTTTACGTCAAGCGCTTTAAGCAGGATCGTGGTTAATCAATGATCAGATTTTTCGAGACACCCTGTATACATTTTTAAAAAATCTCAAAATATGTAAAAAAAGAAAATAAAATATACGTGTTTAAGCGTTTTTTCGAAAACTTGACCGTTTTTTAAATAAAAAATATTGTAATATTCCACCCCCTTTTTACCCCCTTAGGGGATGAATTTTAAAAAATCCTTTCTTATCTCACGTAAACATCATAAAAAGAACCTCTGTGCAAAATTTCAGCTTTCTAGGGTCAAGGGTTTGGTCTGGGCGTTGATGAGTCAGTGATCAGTCAGGACTTAGAGATTTATATATATAGATATTTCAGAAATCTGCCTAAAGTGGGCCACTCACAATACTACGCCGCAGTACGATTATGTTGGATACGACAAAATCGGACGACAATTGACAATATTGTATCGTGTGTGTGCACAACCGACCAAGTTGCATTGTATTGGATCGCAGTTCAAAACTTTTAACTGCAGCAGTAAAATCGTGCCGATTTCTGTAAAGATGTCTAAATATTCCTAGCAATTTTTAACTAAGTTTTTTGAAATCTACCGAAGTTTTACGTGTCTTTGGAAAGTTAAAGCTCCAGAGTATCATGATCGTGTAGTAAGAAAACGGGCAATGTGTACTCTAGTTGCAAAATTCAAAGAAGTGGAGCCCATATTGGTATCTTTTCTTCTAATGAAGGGTGCAACTAAATTAAGTAACTCTAAATATGAGTCTTCGTCCATTCGTAGATAATTACGCCAATCATCTGGGTACAGCCGTAATTCTTCGAGTAAATTAATATGTGAATATGTGGATCTTTTTGGTAACAATTCCTTACACCACCACCTTCGATTACAATATCGTTTCTTCCGTTTTTAAATTATTTGCACTGCACATACTGCAGCTGTTGCTACCAAAATATCTTCTTCGCTTTCCAACATTTTTGCTTGTACAACACTTTTAAACTAAATGTTTGATTGTGAGTAAGCGTTTTGTTGTACGATTCTGTTGTACGGCGCCACAGTATCGTGAGTGGCCCACTTAAGGCTTAACCTGATCCTATCGTGTTAAGCCACATCCAAAATTCCAAACACACGTGCTTTGATTAAGGCTTGATTAAGGTCTGCAGAGCTTCAGGGTTTGCCATAAAATAGCGAGCAATTTGTTACAAAACCATATAAATTATATATCACTGTAAACACAAAACTTCAATCTATTTCCGTATCGTAGCGGAATTTTAAATTATATCTTTATTTTCGAGAAAATTTAGTCCAAACATAAGGTTTTTTTTTGTTGATGTTTGACCATCAAAATCTTAAAAATAAAGAAGTTGTCTAAAAATGTACTACAATACGGATATATTATAATCCTTTATCTTTAATTATCCTTCTTCATTTGTTTAAAAATACGTGGACAGTTTTACATAAAACGTTAAATGCCGAACGCTTATTTGGCTACTTTTTCGGACTAGTGGAATGGACTCTTAAGGTACGTTGGCATTTGCCTGGTTTTGCATTGTTATCTGATCAGTTTTAATTTAAAAATAGATGCAGTTTTTCTTAAATTACTTAAAATCATCTGGTCCAAAATGGTTCAAAAAGTAAAAATTAAAACCCCTATTAAAAAAAAACCCTATTACAACTTTGCTGTGAAATTAACAGAGGAGCCAATATTTGCACGGTTCAAAAATTGAAAATCGGTAACTAAATTACAAATTTTATTTGACATTTGTCAAAAGTCAAAGTAAAAAAAAAGTAGCCGTGGCAACATTGCGACGTGCATTTGTCAAATATTTTGATGACGTGCAAGCAAGTTTTAATTATTTTCCTTTATCTACGACTTTATAAATTATTTTTTCAATAAAAACCCTTTTAAACACTCAAATACAACCGTAATTAACAGGGAAACAACCAAACCTATTCGAAGCAGCAAATTAATTTCGCTTTAAGGTGAATAAAAAGTTTGCTAATTGAACTAATGAGTTTTAAAAAGAGACGTGCCTTTGAGCAGGAAGAACTTCAATGCACAAATGAAATAGAACGAAAAATCTTTATGCAAAAGCTCGGATCCGGATCTCTAATTGCCGACATTTAATACAACTGTAACTCGGAAGTAAAATTATATTATGCGAAAAGCAAGTTTTTGTTTTACAATATCGCGTATAAATAAAAGGTTATCTTTTTATTTGGGTAAAAGTAAAATCCATGAAGTAATTGTAGTATCAGTATGTCTTCTTTGGAAGATGCATATGATATATTTTTTTAATTTTTCTTATTTTGGTAGATGTAAACTATTTTTAGTATACCATGTATATGTCGCGGGCATATAGAATAATCCGGCTTTTTGCAAAAAGACTAGGCATATTATAAAACGCCTGATTTTTACACAAGAGAAGATTTTTTTACAAAAAGCCTATCTATTTTCAGTCACTTTGCAAAAAGCCTAATCAGAATTAGGCATATTAAACAATGATGATATTTTCTGTACACTTCTGCAAAAAGACTGCCTGTTTGCAGTCATTTTACAAAATGGCAAATCGAGAATCGAGACCAGACCATTAAAAAATTATCAAAGTTTAGTTTGGTTTACGCTTTAATAAAAATATCCCATATTTTCCTATACAAAAACAATAATTATTTATGTCAAAATTTTATTATGTTTAGACGAAAAGAACTCGAAATTTCATAAATTTTAATTATAAATAACATAATTTTAAATACAAAATATATTAAAACCTTAATATTAATATCTCATTTAATTATTATACTTTGTAGTTCCATTCTCTGAACAGGACTGCTTCTTTGTGGAACTTTGCTTTCTTTTAGAATAAAATGAATTTAGATCTTTATAATAATCGTACTCAGCCATACTCTATTTAACAGAATTATCACTTTTTGTGCCATTATTTCTAAATTTTGAAAGAGAAGTTCAAGAAGTGTCGTTGGATAAATTTAGGTTAGTTATACCAATCTGGCGTAAAATGTTTTGTGCAATCTTTTTAGGGCTTCATGGACCTAAAGGAAAATCTGGAAGACCCGGTATTAATGGAACACCTGGATTGCCTGGAGTTACGGCTTATGAATACAGAAATAAGAATATATCAGCTCTTCTTATACCGCCTTCTATTGCTGGTGAGTCAATAATTTTTTATACTGTCTTGCGTAGTTTTGTGAAAGTTATTTTGTGTAACATTTTTACTTAGAAAAATACAGCAGGGCGAGTTTTATACGATGTTCTCTAT
>NW_022147557.1:129561-285127 GCF_002938485.1 Sitophilus oryzae
TAAGACATTTTTATTTTTATTATTATTTTTTAAGTACTTACGACGCCACTGGATAAACAACTGGTTTATTATCAATAACCAATTATAACCAATTATCAATTAATAATCGATTTAAGTTTTCAGATAGCTTCCATAATAATTAAGATACGATACAAAAAACTAAATATTTTCAATTTATTTTGTTTACTTTAAAAAATTGTTTTTTTAGTTTTGCTAATAATACAAATGAATAAAATCAGTTACAAAATAATTTTAAAACCCAGTTTTCAATGGAATCGGAAATATATATATAAAATTTATATATAAAAGTAAACAAAATAAATTGAAAATATTTAGTTTTTTTGTATCGTATCTTAATTATTATGGACGCCATCCGAAAACTTAAATTGATTATTAATTGATAGTTGGATATAACTAGTTATTGAAAATAAACCAGATGTTTATCCAGTGGCGTCGTAAGGAATTATATAAAAGTATTATAAAAATTAGAACTTAAGTATCTTAGGTAAGGAGGATTCATTATAATTTATCAGATTTAAAATAAATACTGTCCTAAGGGTAGTTTACTCTTGACTCGAAAACAATCAAACCCCATTAAAAGGTACGTCTATGACGTATAGCATTTCTTACCCTGGGCAAACTGTACGTCTTATAGCTATACAGTCTCCTGCCAAAAATTAAAAAGATCGCTCAACAAACAATCAAGAAATTGGCTTGTATCCATCTTAAGTGGGACACCCTGTATACATAAGTTAATGTATAGTAGTAGTTAAACAGAACTTAATAATTAACAAATCTCGAGAAAAAGTTCAAGTTTAGAAAATTTATTGTATTAATTATCCAAGGCCACTTAGTTTCTTAAAAATATAAAAACTGATAATGTTATTGTTTAGGGCTTCATGGACCTAAAGGAAAATCTGGAAGACCCGGTATTAATGGAACACCTGGATTGCCTGGAGTTACAGCTTATGAATATAGAAATAAGAATATATCAGCTCTTCTTATACCGCCATCTATTGCTGGTGAGTCAATAATTTTTTATACTGTCTTGCGTAGTTTTGTGAAAGTTATTTTGTGTAACATTTTTACTTAGAAAAATACAGCAGGGCGAGTTTTATACGATGTTCTCTATGGGTTTCGGAAACTACTGGAGATAAAGAGTCGTTTAAATAAGGAAAGAGTTGCAGTTTTGTGGGGTCATAAATATGCTCCTTAGAATGACATGCACAATATAACGTTGAGTGTGAATTAGTTTTTTACTAGTTATTTCTGGATAATTATCTGACAAACATAAGATAAAAATCAATAAATATCTAAGTCAGAGAAAACAAATTTTAATAATTTCTTAATATTAACAGATAATTTACCACCCTATTAAAGTGACAAAAAATTCTCCTTTGCTAGCAAATATTCTAAATTTAATCTAAAAATGATGTTTGTTAGAGAAATATATCACTAAAGTTTCATTATAAAACTTCTTTTACTTTTAAGCATTTGATGTAAAGCGTATAATCTTAAAATTGTAAAAATTAAATCAAATGCTTATCATATACCTTTTAATTATGCACATGCACAAGTAACATATAAAATGGTATGTTTAACATGATCTACAAATATCTCCCAAAATATACCATTCAATTTTAAGTTGTAATTTAACTGTTAAAATTAACAAGTAAAAACAGAAACCCCAAAATTTGTGACTTATTTATATAATAATAATAATAGCTCCCGTATACAGACCGGACCACCGTAGTAGTAACATAGGCAGAACCGGACGAATTAGCGTATACCCGTCCGCCGGATAAAAAGCAGGCGAAAAAATGCGATAAAATAAAAATAGGTAGATATGCGATAAGAATGTTTCAGAATTTGTATTTATTCCTGTTTTAATAGCCAAAACGAATACATAGATTCTCGCGACAGTTCTCGTGTAAAATTTATTTTTAAGTAAAATAATGGATGTTTACGAAGTTCGTAAGAAAATTCAAATTGTAAAATGGTATTTCCAAAATAGGTCTTATCGGAATATACAAACAATTTTCCACAAACTTTTGTAAACAGGTCAATTCCATCTTTACCTACTGTATCAAGAGTCATTAATAATTTTGAAACACATGGGTGCGTGTTCCCACAAAAACACAAAAAGCCTGATGTGTTGATTAATGAAGAACAGGAGTTAAAGCAAGTGTTCATTTGTGCTACCGCGGATCAAAATCCCACGTTTTCAAGTAATCAAATTGCTGAGGTGGTTGTCCTGCCCACAATGCCCGTATTGTTCAAGAATATTTGAACAATACTTTTCCCAACCGTTTAATTAATGGACATTTAACTATTTTGTGGCCCGCTAGATCAACAGATCTTTCTCCAAATGATTTCTTTTTGTGGGGTTATGTAAAATCCAAAATGTATGGTCATAATAGGGCTAATAATCTGGATGAGCTTCAAGTAAAAATACGAGAGGTTTTCCAAACTATTAGCCCTAATATGTTAGCCAATGTCAGACGGGGATTTTACGACCGCTTAGGCTTCTGTCTAGCACAAGAAGATGGTCTTTTGAACACTTTTTCTTATTTATAGTAATATTTTAGTTTTTTTGGGGGGTTTAGAGAATTTATTTATTTTTAGTTTTGTCTTTTAAACACACTCAAATAATAAATATTTAAGTATTTTCATTTTAAATGTTACCTTAAGTGAAGGTAAACACTTAAAATGAAAATAATAAATACTCGGCACTCCTCGCGTCGTATTCCTAGTCTGTCACGACCGACCCGTCCAAGCACAACTGCAACTGCGTACTGCCTGACCAGCCGACTAGTCGGCAGTGAATCTCGACTACGAACGCAAAACGGGTAAACGTAAATTCGTCCGGCAACTTGCTATGTTACTAGTAGCCTGGTCTTCTCTGTATAGCGTTTAAAGCCTTGGAAGTAGCAAGGTACAGCTTGCCATACTAGAACCGTTCGGTATACAAGGAATGTAATGTGGCTAGCACTACGCTTCAACCGCCTATTATGACCTCAGGATTGTGAATCCCAAGTACTCATATCAGGCCGAGTCGACCTAGGTACCCAAACTATTTTTATTTTAATAAAAATAGTCGGCTGATGAAATGTCGGGTGTGGGATTCGAACCCACTACCTTGAGATTGATAGGTTAGGTTAGTTATTTATACAGGGCTGTTCACCACATACGACACGGAGTATTGTAGCTAAACGATGAGATTTTTACAAATTGTAAGTTTGGGGTTCGTTGAAGGACTATTAGAGCTACAATTTAAAAATATTTTTACAAGATACAGAGTGTCCCAAATAAATAAAAAATATCAAAGTTGTATTTTTTTAAATGGAACACCCTGTATATTATTACATTTTTAGTTTCTACGATTAAAATAAAGGTAAATTTGATTAAGGTTTATTATACTTAAACATTACGTTTTTGAAATATTTTCAATTTTGTGAAATTGCAGTAAAAATTTTAAAGCTTTATTTCTCCAAGGGTATCAATGTTTTTAATACTAAATATTTAATGAAGTTTATTTATTGATCAGTTATTGTGTTGCAATAATAAAAATAATACTACTTTATAGAGAGTGTCTAAAAATTTACTTTAAATAATTATTAACTTCAAACGGCAACAACTTCTTTAATTTAAATAGAATGCCCTGTATATTTTAGGAGAATCAGATGCACAATTAAATTGTCTATCAAATTGCATTATACCATTTTTTACCTATCCCTTCAAGTTTTAGTAGAAAATGCATTTTCTTATAATTTAGACCTCATTTATCAATATATCCATGGAATATTGACATTTTAGATTGTTTTTAAAGCAACAAATGTACAAAATGTACAGACTAGTAATATTATCGTTTTTAGCAAAACGATAATATTACTAGCCCATTTGTATACAAAAAGAAAACTATTTAAATCTTTATAAAAGAGTATACCATTAATTAAATATAACACCATTATTTCCGCCCATATACTAATTAATTACATACTTAATTGTGTTCGTTAATAAATCATTATAAATAAATGTGGATTTGAGTCAGAAATCAATATAATAATAAGTTATCAAATTAAAGTCTCTGTTGTTATAAATAAGCATTTATTAAAAAATGAAAGATCTGAAGGTGAACTTTGTTTAATTCTTATTGTTGTAAATATCAATATGGTAGAATAATTAAAAAGTAAATCAGAGGAGAGTCGAGGGCTCTCTCGGGGAGAACGAATGAAGAAGTCATGCTGTTCAGTTGAGTTGAGTTCTCCAAGTATCATAATGACAGTAAAGTAAGTTTATATTTTTTATATATTTTCTCTAAGTATATTTTATTGGTCAAAAGGTATTCTGCTTGACATTTCTCCTACCTAAATTAATGTATTTAATTCTTTAATAAATTTATATTTTGTTTTTATATATATTGATTGTTTTAACGATCTTCGATACCTAAAACGTCCCTAGCCGCAACCCTCTAAAACGGGGTCGCGACAGTATTATACCATTTTTTACCTATCCCTTCAAGTTTTCGTAGAAAATGCATTTTCTTATAATTTAGACCTCATTTATCAATATATCCATGGAATATTGACATTTTAGATTGTTTTTAAAGCAACAAATGTACAAAATGTACAGACTAGTAATATTATCGTTTTTAGCAAAACGATAATAGTACTAGCCCATTTGTATGCAAAAAACTATTTAAATCTTTATAAAAGAGTATACCATTAATCAAATATAACATCATTATTTCCGCCCATATACTAATTAATTACATACTTAATTGTGTTCGTTAATAAATTATTATAAATAAATGTGGATTTGAGTCAGAAATCAATATAATAATAAGTTATCAAATTAAAGTCTCTGTTGTTATAAATAAGCATTTATTAAAAAATGAAATATCATTTTTAAGGTGTTACTTTTTATCACACTGTCTAATGCCCATACAAAATTCAGTTTTTTAGTATTTGGAGCAATTATTATTAATCAACGCAAACAGTCAGTTAATGTAGTTTGAATACTGGAATCATATTAATTGATCCTCTTTAACAAATATTTAAACAGTTTTTTTTTATTTTTAATGAAATAAACGAATTATATCGACAATATTAGTATCTGTACTCTTTAAAAATTTGGTACATCTTTAAAGATAATCTAAAATGTCAATAGTCCATGGGTATATTGATAAATAAGTTCTAAATTACAAGAAAATGCATTTTCTACGGAAACTAAAAAAGAGATAAATAAAAATATAATTTGATAGACAATTAAATTGTGCATCTGATTCTCGTAAAATATACAGGGTGTTCCATTTAAATTAAACAAGTTATTGCCGTTTGAAGCTAATAATTATTTAAAATAAATTTTTAGACACTCTGTATAAGGTAGTATTATTTTTATTATTGCAACACAATAACTGATCAGTAAATAAACTTCAGTAAATATTTAGTATTAAAAACTCTGATACCCATGGAGAAATGAAGCCTTGAAATTTTTACTGCAATTTCACAAAATTGAAAATATTTCAAAAACGGTAAGGTTTAAGTATAATAAACCTTAATCAAATTTACCTTTATTTTAATCGTAGAAACTAAAAATGTAATAATATACAGGGTGTTTTATTTAAAAAAATACAACTTTGATATTTTTTATTTATTTGGGACACTCTGTATCTTGTAAAATTATTTTTAAATTGTACCTCTAATAGTCCTTCAACGAACCCAAAACTTACAATTTGTAAAAATGTCATCGTTTAGCTACAATACTCCGTGTCGTATGTGGTGAACAACCCTGTATAATATAGTAAAACTCTTTCGTTATTCTAAAATCTCATTGGGTCGAGTTCAAACGGTAATCACACTCTCAGAAGCCCTTAATATGTAAAAAAAATGTACAGCCACAAATAGCACTAAACGTTCCACGAGACATAAAATTATAACAAAATGATACTATTTTATCTATGACAGTAACAGCCACTTACAGTAACAGCCAGTTAACTTTAGTTTGTAACACAACAAATCTTAAAATAAAATGTTACTTCTAGGCCTACTGTAATATCGGTTTTATTAAAATTACTCAGTATATCATTACACAACGTAATAAATACCTAGAAACAACCTGCACTTAAGACACACTCTAAATTACTCTACGTGATGCTGTGTTTCGGTGACATGTAACATTAGTCACGGTGGCCACAAAAAAGCAAGAATATTTCCCAGGTGTGTACTTCCAAATCAACTTATAGCGAGGCTTCTTCTGTCCTCTCGGACCCCCCCGCTGTGCTCTCTACCACAATTGCAAAGAAAGAATGAAATCTCAATTAATCATTCGTACTGGGAGCGTCGTCGCTTGAATTATTGCACTTTGAAATTAGGAAATTTTTAAACTACGCTAGACGAGAAAAAGTTTAGTTCTGCGAAGAAACGAAAGGCGATAAATCACTGATTTCTTATAAAATTGTAAAACTCTATCTAGGTAAAACAATTGCAAGACTATTTTAGAACTCGTATAGTTCATTTAGATACACATTTTTGTAGTCACATTTCGAACAAAATTATATAGAGAGATTCACAAATTTATCATTGGATGGAGCTTTAGTATTTTTACCCGAAATTCTCCCTTTCAAAATTTAATGCATGTCGGCAAACTCTTAAAGTCCGGGCACTTTACAGTGCCCGGAAATCCTCCTCCTCCATATAGCTTTTTGGCGTCCGATGCAAAATTCATGCGGTCTGCCTTTAAATCCGCACTGCTATTTTTAAGGATTTGTTAAAGTGGTCGTTATCAAATGTCAAACGGGTCCATGTTGCGCAGACATAGAGCAGGTTTTAAGGGCCAGGGAGTTTGAGTTTTATACATAGATATACAGGGCGTCAGGGATACAGTCGTCAGGCATAACCTAAAGTATCTACTCGGATGTATTTGAGGAAAATATTTCAACTTCTCTAGAGTGACTCAAAAAAGCGTGAGTGGATCGGATTATTTTTTTAATTGGACACCCTGTATATTATTGCATTTCTGGCTTCCTTTAAAATATGAGTAAATTTAGTTCGATAGTTTTAGACATATGAAGATATAAATAAAAAATAAACATTTTTCAGCCTTTCTTAAAAATATAAGAACTGTCCTGAAATCAAAACTATATTAGGTATTTATTTTAAATTGTCTGTACTTATTTTGCTATAAATATGGTAATCATAAATCAAACAGGATGTTCAAAATTCTACGCCATTTTCTAACATATAAAATAATTTTTCTTCCTTTTTTTGAATGGAACACCCTATATATTATTTTTTATTAGATGGAGAGTTCAAAAATGAACATTTTTCGTATTTAAAGTATTTCAAAATTTTTAATGGTTTCGCAGATACACTCAGTATCATTTCATATGGCTCTTTGAACGGTGAAACACGAGAAAATATCGTTGGGTCAAAAAAAAAGTGGCAACCAATAGAGATGTACATCTCCTCTTTGTTGACCTCACAAAAGCGTATGGCACCATTCCAATCCAAAAGCTCTGGAAAGTTCTTGAAAAATCCTCTATAAACAACACAGCGATAGAAGCAGTTAAACAGTTATATAATGAGGCAAATCAAGAATAAAACTTGGTACGACGCTATCTGTAGGTGTTCCTGTAACTAAGGGCCTACGACACGGTTGCTACTTATCCCCGATGTTATTTAAAATCTATCTGAATGAAGCCCTAGAAAACTGGAGAAGATCGTGCAGAGGAATGGGAATACCACTTAACGACGAAACAACTCTATGCAACCTTCGTTTTGCAGATGATCAAGTGGTAGTTGTCCAAGATAAGGAAGACCTACGATTTTTTGTCAACAAGACATTTGAACGAGTATGAAAAGTGGGGGTTGTCGGTAAATAATTTGAAGCAGCAGAAACTCTACGTCTGGATAGAAATATAGAGATAGGGACATGCAGTAAATATACCTACCTTGAAACTCAGATAGATTATACCGGGCGAACAGAGAGCGAGATCGAGGAAAGAATGCTGAAAGTTAAAAAAGTCATCGGGTGCCTAAACTCAGTATTATGGTCCAAACACATCTCATATGAGAAAAAACATACTATTTATAATTTCATCTTTAAAAGTATAGTTTTATATGGATGTGAAACATGGCAGCTCACTAATAGAATGGAACAAAGACTATTAGCACTCGAGATGGACTTCTGGCGAAAATCTGCGGGAATATCAAGAATGAAAAGAGTACCGAATAAAAAGATAAGGGAAAGTATGCATGTCCAGCAAACCATAATAGATGAAATAGAGAGAGGAACTTGGTAATATTTGAGGGGTAGTTTCATCTCGTTGGAATTTGACTTTCGAAAAATCCGTTTGCCAAAAATAAGCTTTTCGTCAAGCAGTTTACGCAGAATTGTGGTTAAGACCAACTTTAATTTTAATTACCCAACTTTTTGGAACACCCTGTATGGTTTTTTAAAAAATTTCAAAATATATAAAAAAACAAATAAATTATGCTTGTCCAAGCGTTTTCCCGAAAGACTAACCGTTTTTTAAATAACAAATATTGTAATATTTGAGGGGCGTTTTCACCCTCTTGGAATTTGAGATTCGAGAAACCCCTCCTTATCGAACCTCTACACCCCAGTCAATCTGTTTGCCAAAAATCAGCTTTAAAAGTCAAGCAGTTTAAGCAGAATCGTGATTACTCAATGGTCATATTTTATGAAACACCCTGTATAAATTTATAAAAAAATCTTAAAATATGTAAAACAACAAAATAAAATATACGTGCTTAAGAGTTTTTCCGAAAAACTCACCGGTATTTAAATAAAAAAATATTTTAATATTTGAGAGATAGTTTCACCCCATTAGAAATTGGAGTTTCGAAAAATCCCTTCTTATCGAACCTCTACACCCTAAACTCAATCTGTTTTCCAAAAATCAGCTTTTTACGTCAAGCGCTTTAAGCAGGATCGTGATTAATCAACCAGATTTCTCGAAACACCCTGTATACATTTTTAAAAAATCTTAAAATATGTAAAAAAAAACAAAATAAAATATACGTGTTTAAGCGTTTTTTCGGAAACTTAACCGTTTTTTAAATAAAAAATATTGTAATATTTGAGGGGTGGTTTCACCCTCTTGGAACAGGAATTTCGAAATATCCCTTCTTATCGAACCTCTACACCCTAGAATCAAACTGTATGCCAAAATTGAGCTTCTTACGTTGAGTGGTTTGAGCAGGATCGTGATTAATCAGTATGTCAGTCACTTAAGATTTTCTATATTAGTATAGATAACATAGATTTTTTGTAATTCAAATTTCATTATATATTATACGATATCATACAAAATTAAAAGGTCCAAGAAGACAGCTGGTATGGTATGGGCACGTAGAAAGAATGAGAGAGGACCAAATACCGAAGAAAGTCTTGAAATGGATACCATCAGAAACGGGGAGAAGGGGAGACCAAAAGCAACATGGATTGGAGAAATACCTACATAAAGCTATGTCGGAGAGGAATCTTCATCCAGGGGATTGGAAAAATAGGAAAGACTGGCAACTGGGTACCGGAAGGCGTAGGATGCTATGAACATACAGGGTGTTCCAATTAAAAATAGGAAGAAATAGATTTTATATTTTAGAAAGTTTAGCGTAGTATTTTGAACACCATGTATGACGTAAGATTACGACATTTATAGCAAAGTAAGTATAGTTCATCTAAAGTAATAATTATAGTCCATCTAAAGTAAATGCATAATATAGTTTTGATTTCAAGACAGGTTCTTGTATGTGTAATAATTTTTTTAAGGAACGTTGAAATATATATTATATATATATATATATATATATATATATATATATATATATATATATATATATAATATATATATATATATATATATATATATATATATATATATATATATATATATATATATATATATATATATATATATATATATATATATATATATATATATATATATATATATATATATATATTTTATGTATTTATTATTATTTCTGAAATTATCGAAGCATATTTACTCATATCTTAGGATTGTGTAAAGTGATCTGAAAGGAAGCCAAAAATGCAATAATATACTGGGTGTTCCATATAAAAAAACATCCCGATCCACTCACACTTTTTTGAGCCACCCTATAGAAGTTAAAATATTTTTTTCTGAAATACTTCCTCGTACATACTTTAAGTTTGCACTTAAACAAAATTCTTAAGTTTGTTATTCTACGAGCTACAGATGCCCGACGCACTATTGCCGATCCCTGTATATGTCTAATACATAATCCCAATACACATGTCTAAGTCAAACACAATGAATTGACACTAGTTGAATGATTACTTTAGTTCTCTTATTTTTTTGGCATTTTTAATATTATTATTTGAAATTCGTACTAAAACTTGACAAGGTCCAAAACTCTTCTTTCACATTGAATTCATTAAATATTTATTCTGCAGTTACAATATAGTTAACAATTCCCTTATATAAAAGATAAAAGTCCTCAGTTAAAATTACTCTTTAGTGATATTATACTACTCTCGAAATCACAAAGGCTATGTGCTTATGCGTCATCCTGACACTAATTAAAATAAATAAAGATCAAAGATTACAGTGGAGCGAAGTTTGTGTTCTGGAGTAAATTAACGAGGGTTTTTGGTAAACTAGGATACTTCGTAGACGCACCGCTGACTTCGGTTGTATTTGCGAACAATAGAGGCCGTTTATTTGAAGTCAAGCGTTATACTAAACATCTATTTAGCGATGAAAGTAGACATGGCAAATTTTTGGAATGAAGATACTGTTTCATTACAAATTATGAATTTTTTTTGTTATTTTTTATTTTTTTCTTCTTCTTCTTCCTTCTTCATACTAGGCGAATCGCCTGTTTGGTTTCGTCGTCTCTACCGGTTAGACTGACAAGTTTGATTTGTCGCGTGCAACTCTCACTATCCTTCTGTTGTCCATTCTGCTGATATGCTCGTTCCATTCTTCCTTTCTGCTGAGTACCCACTCATTTACATTTTCCACCTTGCACGCTCTTCTTATGCTTTCATTTGTCTCCCTATCCAGAAGCGTTTTTCCGGCTATTCTGCGTAGTACTCTCATTTCGGTTGTTTCTAGTAGTTGTTTAGTTTTCGCTGTATCAGGTCGAGTTTCTGCAGTGTATGTCATTATTGGTCGTACCGTTTCCTTGTAAATTCTCGCTTTAGTCTCCACCTCAATGTTTTTATTTCGCCATATTGTATCATTCAGGCATCCTGCTATTCTAGTTGCCTTCGTTGTCCGTTCTCGGACGTCCGCTTCTACATACATCATTTTTTACCATATTATTGTTAAACTGGATAAAACTGGACATCGGCATCGATGGGAACGAACGCATTTGTGAACTTGGAAGGCGAGGATTGCTTTGGGCTACATATATCAGAAGAAGCTTTTACTCTCCTCTATAACACAAAAAGAGACATTTACGTCCACTTTCTGCCCGTGGCGAACAGTAGATGAAAAATTTTAAGCACTCCTATAGAAAAGCCAGAAATATAAGACCCAATAACACTTAACAGCCCAACTGTACTATCCCTAGCGATAGGATTTCAGAGTGAGTGATATTAAACTGCCAATTCTGCTTGGAAAATTGGAGTTTGACAAGCTGTCGCATTCTCCACTTCAACAATTGTTAAATTTGTGTTGAAACAGTACTGATGGAAAACCGGAGGTAAGAATAGTTAAACTCAATGACTAAAGAATACAAGGACTAATAACACCCAAGACCAAATTATTACTATGGGTCCAAACAGTGCCGTAGCCATATATTTTTCTTAACTTAGCTGCTTGAAGGATTTATATTTTTCATAAATGTTTTGACTACTTATTCTGCTTATTTAGGTGGTATCATACTACTTAATTATAAAAAAAAAGCAATTAAAATATTAACAAAAAGTACAAAACTAATATCGGCGTATAGCATATATCAAGTACGTTATACTCTGTTTTTTTTCTCAGGTAAGATTTCGACAGACGATGACAGAAGAAAAGCAGATGACGTCCCATACCAATCTATTTATTTTACTAAAAAAGTTTCTAATAATTTTTAAGTTATCTATGGATGGGTTTAAATATAAATCCGTCATGCGTCGTGTCTTGTTGTTTTTAACCAGTTTTATTGGTTTATTTAAAAAATGACAGATCGTATTTCAATTTTATTGGTTTGACGGAACGATGAACGACAAACGAACGCCGCGCCGATGCGTATGAACTCGCCTTTAGATTTTTGTCATTTTTGACGCTTGTCAAAGTCTTGCCATATAGGTTAGAATTTTGTGTCAACTTTTGTTAAATACCCTGCGTTTTGGAAGATGATGCATTTTGATTCGTATTATTACGTGTGTTTTGTGTATTTTGAAGTCAAGTGGAGGAAAAATCGAATGAAAATTAACTGTAGACCCAGAGCACAGTTTATGGTTTATACTCGCTGCCCAGGCAGAAAGTTTTATACACCAATGAAGTTGCCATCGATAAAGTTTGTATACCATTTCGTCGTAGATAAGTGCATCTCGTATATGGTAGAAGGATCAAACTAAACACATACTAAAAACTGGAGTAGCTGTAAAATATCGACATTACACGATATCTTTCACGATATGTAAATAATGGATTTTAGTACTGCAGAAAAATAATGTCAAAAGGTACTGGTTTTAAAAAATTAAGATTAAAATTAATGGTATAAAATTTGGTAGGTGTTATTATTAATAAAATAGTTTGTTTTATTTACCTATGTTGTTTTATTTATTCCTGTGGAATATTACAAATTTGTATTTGTACATAAGTTATATTGATAAATATAATCATAAATGCGGGTAGTTTCATAAAGCTTGAAAGTAAATAATAGTTCTTTTTCATATTTTTTGGTATGTAGTGTCTTTTCTTGTTTGTTTTGTATTAACACATACCGTTTTTATTAATAATACCGTTTACATTAATAAAATAACTCGATTACATTTTTTCAGTTTTATACAGTTTCTGACAGTTTTATTCACAATATTTTGAAGTAATCACTTGTCATCTTGTCAATCAAATTTTAAATATATCCTGCTATGCGTTTCAGTTGTACCAACTTATTTCTTTGTAAAATAAAATAAACTACTTTGAAATTAAAATGACAGACACATCTATCACTGTCAATGATCTTCTCGTTGGACAGACTATACTATTTATTTACCTATGTTATGTAACTCCTGGCTCTTTCTTATCATTCCGGCTTTTACACTTGAAAGCTGAACACATTTCACAAGTTTATACAATGTTTACTATTACAGTTGAGGGTTGGAACCTTTGGTGTTACACAGCAAAATAAAAACACTAAATCACAACAATACACCAAAACACTTTTACTTTTACACTGGACGCGCGTTTCGCTAACCATGTTAGCATCATCAGCAGATGATTATAAACTAAAGTTTACAGTTTATAATCATCTGCTGATGATGCTAACATGGTTAGCGAAACGCGCGTCCAGTGTAAAAGTGTTTTGGTATATTGTGGTGATTTAGTGTTTTTATTTTGCACTGTTTACTATACAAAAAAAACTATTAAAAATAGTTAAAATTGTCGCTGTTGCCGAGCTGGTGACTCATCCGTAGTCTACAAGATGATGGCGTCTAACAACACAAATTCTGCTCCAGCCCGTATAATATGGGAGTTACACGTCCTTGTATTTTTTAGTCATTGGTTAAACTGTATATTATTAAAACTCTGGAAAGAAAAGTCTGGAACTACTTCCTTAACACATTGAGCGCCACGTGCCCACCGGTGGTCATTCTTGAAATGAATCGGTAGACAACGTGCTCACGGGTGGGCATCCCCTTGGTTACTTATTGGGACTAAGATTTTTTTTTTCGTTTATATTAATTGTTTGCAGCTGGTACGACTTTGTACCATTTATCTTTGATGAATAAAGCTTTATTTCTCTAATTTTACCTTGTTTTTTTTGGTCCACCGGTCGTCATTTCAGTATTTTTTAGACATTGGGAGACCAAACTCCCAAGTCCAAATCCAAGTAAAATTTGTCTACATTCTGGGACCGAACTTAAACTTTTTTAATGCTAAATGCACATAAAACGTTCCAACCCGTGAGCACACGGTCTTGAAATGTATTGCATCGTGTGACCACGGGTGGGCACGTTGTCCTGGCAATGAAAATCAGTAATGTCCACCGGTGGTCACTTGGTCCTCCGTTGCAAAATTGAAATACCCAACGGCGGGCACGTGGCGCTCAACGTGTTACAGCTTCTTAACATAAATCATCCATTAGTACCGTTTAAAATAAATGGATAGAAAGTTTCCAGACACGCAAATACAGGGTTGTTCACCACATACGACACGGAGTATTGTAGCTAAACGATTAGATTTTTACAAATTGTAAGTTTTGGGTTCGTTGAAGGACTATTGGAGCTACAATTTAAAAATATTTTTACAAGATACAGAGTGTCCCAAATAAATAATAAATATCAATGTTGTATTTTTTTAAATGGAACACCCTGTATATTATTGCACTTTTAGTTTCTACGATTAAAATAAAGGTAAATTTGATTAAGGCTTATTACACTTAAACCTTACCGTTTTTGAAATATTTTGAATTTTGTAAAATTGCAGTATATATTTTACGGCTTCATTTCTCCGAGGGTATCAAAGTTTTTAATACTAAATATTTACTGAAGTTTATTTATTGATCAGTTATTGTGTTGCAATAATAAAAATTATACTACCTTATACAGAGTGACTAAAAATTTATTTTTAATAATTATTAGCTTTAAACGGCAATAACTTGTTTAATTTAAGTGGAATACCCTGTATATTTTATAAGAATCAGATGCACAATTTAATTGTCTATCAAATTGTATTATGCGACTTTTTACCTATCCCTTCAAGTTTTCGTAGAAAATTCATTTTCTTATAATTTAGACCTCATTTATCAATATACCCATGGAATATTGACATTTTAGATTGTTTTTAAAACAACAAATGTACAAAATGTTCAGGCTAGTAATATTATCGTTTTTAGTAAAACGATGATATTACTAGCCCATTTGTATGCAAAAAGAAAACTATTTAGATCTTTATAAAAGAGTATACCATTATTTAAATATACCACCAGTATTTCCGCCCAAATACTAATTAATTACATATTTAATTGTGTTCCTTAATAAATTATTCTAAATAAATGTAGATTTGAATCAGAAATCAATATAATAATAAGTTATGAAAATGAATGTCTCTGTTATAAATAAGCATTTGTCAAAAAATAAAATATCATTTTTAAGGTGTTAGTTTTTTTACCACACTGTCTAATACACATAAATAATTCAGTTTTTTAGTATTTGGAGCAATTATTATTAATCAACGCAAACAGTCAATTAATGTAGTTTGAATACTGGAATCATATTAATTGGTTCTCTTTAACAAATATTTAAACAGTTTTTTTATTTTTTAATGAAATAAACGAACTATAATGACAATATTAGTATCTGTACTCTTTAAAAATTTGGTACATCTTTAAAAATAATCTAAAATGTCAGTATTCCATGGGTATATTGATAAATGAGTTCTAAATTACAAGAAAATGCATTTTCTACGGAAGCGTGAAGAGATAGGTAAAAAATGGTATAATACAATTTGATAGACAATTAAATTGTGCATCTGATTCTCATAAAATATACAGGGTGTTCTATTTAATTTAAACAAGTTATTGCCGTTTAAAGCTAATAACTATTTAAAATAAATATTTGGACACTCGGTATAAGGTAGTAAAATTTTTATTATTGCAACACAATAACTGATCAATAAATAAACTTCACTAAATATTTAGTATTAAAAACTTTGATACCCTCGGAGAAATGAAGCCTTAAAATTTATACTGCAATTTCACAAAATTGAAAATATTTCAAAAACGGTAAGGTTTAAGTGTAATAAACCTTAATCAAATTTGCCTTTATTTTAATCGTAGAAACTAAAAATGTAATAATATACAGGGTGTTCTATTTAAAAAAATACAACTTTGATACTTTTTATTTATTTGGGACACTCTCTAACTAATAGTCCTTCAACGAACCCCAAACTTACAATTTGTAAAAATCTAATCGTTTAGCTACAATATTCCGTGTCGTATGTGGTGAACAACCCTGTATATTTCCAAAAAATATTTTTTCTCGAATTCTAAACTACTATTGTGATCAAAATGCACAAACTGCTTATCGCCTCTCATAACAAAAATATTTTTTCCCGAAATAGTTAGTTGACTTGAATGAATAAAAAGCAATATAGCATTTTTGAATACAGGTTTCGCTTATGCCTATGTATGCTAGTCCATCCTATAATTACGCTTAAATTTCATAGGAAATATAGGCGCATTGTGCTTGATCAATAGAAAAATCCGACAGAGATGTCACCGCCACTTTGTAACGATACACGGCAATAAATTTTCTGTTTGTTATTTTTGACGTTGTTCTACTCTATGTCACGCGATATTGTTTATTATAGAGATTCGGTAAATACTGGTAAATGCCTACCTGAAAGTGAAAATTTAAAACACACCAGAATTATATATTTGGTCTATTCTTTATTCTTTTGCATATATTCTCATTCCTCTAAGTGTTTAACAATTTTCACCAAAAATTTCCCTAAACAGTATATTTTTTTATTATAAAAAATAATTCGTTTTTGAGAGTGTTAAGCATCTATTAGCAGAAGCGACTGTGACTGCAACTGTTTCTATATTATCCATCTTTCAAGAAAGGATATTTTATTAATGTCGATATTTTTACGATATATTCATTGCATTTTCCTGTTATGTATTCACAAACTGTATATATAGGGTGGTCCAAACTGTATTCCGGAAACTTCGGCAGCATATTCTGCAGATAAAAATAAGTAAAAAAGTTCGTATAAATGTGTGTCGTAAAATGCTTAGTTTCGGAGATACAGGGTGTAGAAGTTTCATTTTTATTTCGATTTTTTCTAAATAATTTCTGCAGTAACGTCAATATTTGGATGAAAATCGGTGTCTGCGAGTTTTTTGACATGAGAAATTTGATTTTGATGTCAATATGACTGCTACTTGTAGAGAGCGTCACCTACATATTTTTTAACTGCTTTAAAGAGTAATAACTTACATTTTCTTCTGTTTGTATATTAATTTTTATGACCGCTGTTTCCTTTAATATCTTTTTTTTCAATTTCAAAAGTACTTTATTGTTTAAAAAATATACAAATTTTTGTTAACAAAGCATAAATATTCCTAAATCTAAACCTAAAATAAAAAAAATTGTGTAAATATAAGATAGAAATACATCGATTTAAACAACAAACAGTATTCAGAAAAATAGGTGTAAACAATTAAGTAAAATAACATATACAATATACAGAATAAAGAGAAAATTAACAATAACGCTAAAAAGAATAAGTCAGACTAACAAGCAATTCTAGACTCTAAACACTAATATCAAGGGAGCCCCGGTAGAATTCGTCAACGCTGTAAAATGCCCTATTTATAAGTTCCCTTTTCAGTAGTCTCCAGAAGGTTTTTATGGAATTAACCAATCTTAAAGCAACCGGCAGATGATTAAAGATCTTTCGGCCCTCATATATTATAGATCTTTTGACCAATGTGCTATTTGGAAGTGGTAAGGGCAGATTCAGGGTTTGGCGGGTAACAATATTGGGTATAGGACCCTGTAGTCTGATACGATTTTTAAAAATAAGGGATGATATTTCCAGAATAAAAAGACATGGTAGTGTAAGAATTTGTTGAGCTTTGAAGTGTTGTCTACAGGATTCGTTAAGTGGTACATTTACAATAAATCGTACGGCCTTTTTTTGTAAAATAAAAAGAATGTTTAGTAGACCCTGATTAGCTACACCCCAGAATGGTATTCCATACCGTAGATGAGACTCAAACAAACTAAAATAGACCGTCCTTGCCACTTGTGAACCCAGTTCTTCCCTAATTGCCCTAACAGCAAAGCATCCAGAAGACAACTTGCCACTTAAGGCCAGAATATCGTCTTCAAATCGCAGATTTCTATCAATAATAATTCCTAGGAAGTCGCAGGAATTCCTGCAAGCAAACCCCCCTCGAAATGTAGATTTGCGATGTCACACCTAAGCTCAACAACATGCGTCTTGGATAAATTTAAACAAAGGTGATTTGAGTTAAACCACTCTTTAATGAAGGATAAGTCCTTGCTTATGATTCCCTTAAGATGCTCAATGTCCTTGGCCTGCCATAGTATTGAAGTGTCATCTGCAAAGAGTGTGAAATGTCCAGAGATGTGCAGTTCTGTCAAATCGTTAATATACAATAAGAATAAAATAGGCCCCAAAACAGAGCCCTGTGGTACACCGCAACAGACACTTAACGGCGAGGATTTTTTTCCCGAGCACATGACACACTGATATCTACCCTCAAGATATGATCTAAACCAGGCAAGAGCACGTCCACGGAAACCATACTTCTCGAGCTTCAGTAAGAGAATTTCGTGATCCACGCAATCAAAAGCCTTGCATAGATCACAGAACACAGCAGCCATTACTCCCCCCTGAATCAGCCCAACATAGACTTCCTCAAGGAAACTGCAGACAGCATCGTGTGTGCTCTTGGCCTCCCGGAATCCAAACTGCTTATCAGTAATAATGTTAAGGGATTGTAGATAGTTACACATCCTATTTTTTACTAACTTTTCAATGACCTTGGACAGAGTGGGAAGTAAAGAAATCGGGCGAAAGTTAGAAGGCTCCTTAGTATCACCTCCCCTCGTTAGTTCTGTTATCGTTATGAATGTTTATTAAAACCAGAACTGTATAATAGTTAGTCTTTAACGTTTTTTTTTTAATTTAGTATAGAGTATCCAATGCAGCGTAATGTGACGTTATGACAATCGTCACCAAAATCATCTCTTCACTTCAAAACCTTACGACAAAGGTCATCAAAACTTAAAAAATTACGTCAAAAAGTAACGATAATTGAAAAAAATTGCAAATTCGCCGTGATCAGTTCATTTCGCTTAAAAATTAACCAAAGTATGTATTGACGTGAATTAAAAAACAAAATGCTCAGGAGTCCTGGTTCAGACCGTAAAATTATATTTTAGGAAAATTTACACACGAAATTATTGCACAGGGTGCTTTAAAGTTAGGATGAAAAAACAATCCCTCGATTAACCCTGTATAATATGCCAAATACTAAATTATAAAAAAACTTAGCTTACGAATTAAAGTTAATATAATTATATACAGTTTGCTAAAAAAATCATGAAAATAGGGCTAAAAATATCAAAAAAATAACACTATAATTTTTTTCCGTTGCTTTTTTTTGCATCTGTGTGTACTTTAGCTCCTATATCATAAATAATGATATTTGTTGTTAAATAAATAAAAGTAAAAATAGCTTAAAAACCGGTACTATGCTCAAAAATAGAGATAGGTTTCAATTGAGGGAGCCTTTATTAAAAATGCATATGACTTCCGGCAACTAGAGTGTCATAAAGGAGGTAAAAGTGTTTTTGTGTACAGTTATGTCGAGCAAGACAGCGTATGCAAACATACTTTCCAGTTGCTATGATAACGATTTGCTATGTTATAAAAGACATTTTGTTTCGTAACGAAAATAGAATTGACATGGTAAATATTTTGGGTTGATAATTTTCTGAACTAGAAATGGTTCAGGCTTTTTACGTCATAATGTTTTAACAATTTTTTCTATATTTTCAGTATAGTTTCTATCATATTTTGATGAATAATCTATAGGGTGATCTAGCCATCGGGTAAAATACCAAACAAAAAACATTACTTAGGTGGCTTTGATAAAAAATTACTGTTGAAAACCCCATGTGTAATATAATATTTTGAATATCTTCAAAACCATTTTATTACTTTAATTTATTAATTAAATACTTTAAATACAAAAACTGCTCATTTTATAATTCTCTCCATCTACATACTGCCATTACTCGCTGACGAGTATTTGACACGCATCAGAAGATAGTCAGGCAAGGCGTTTTCTTTCGTGAGCTTTTCTGTGACTGAAAAAACCGATACGTGATGTTATCTGTCTACCGCACTCCGGACGTTCAAAAATCTCATTGCTTTGTTGCCTCTTAACCCGGCGTTAGTCGCTATATGAGCATTTTGCTCACGCTTCTGGTAAAACGCGGATATTTCATACAGTAGTGGAAATGATGACGCGAGGTGACGTCTAGTCTCCTAAAATACCTTTACATTTAGGATGGTAGAAGGTGTAATGGGAAGTGCATATCGTTAGAGTTCTACATTATAATATTCTCGATTGTTCTCGCGCTGTGAGCATTTTGCTCATCGAGCGACTAACCACGTAACTATGAGTCGTGCTAGACAGATACTTGAACTAGCTCTTTTATAAGATACAGGGGATACATTCAAGCCAGAAACTAGTGATGGGCAAAACTGTTATTTTTAGATAACAGTTGAAACTGTTATAGTTATTTATAAAAAACAGCTTAAAATAACAGGTTTCTTTATTTTACTGCTAAATATCTGAAAGAGTATGAGACGGTCATCGCCAGGCGTATTAACGCAGTTGCAAGTTGCAACAATGACGTGCTCGGTGGTAGTATTTCCAGGGTGTCAAAACATTTCTAAATATCGATTGTTATCTAAAATACCTCTAAAAACGGTGGTTATTTACAAATAAGCGCTGTTTACAAATTGCGATATAAAAAGCCAAAATTCGGCCACTCGTCTATAGTATATACCTACGCCCTGCCCCTCGATCCGCGTAGATCCTGAATTGCATAGCAGTGTACAGGGTGCATCTCACTCGACGGGCGAGAAGCTCTTAGTTATGATTTTACCATTTGCGGTCAAAAATAGCAATATAAGAAAATGTGTAGTATATTCTTCATAAGTAAACCAACTACACACTAGAGTTCGAATTAATTTTTACACTTAAACTAGCGTGTACCCGCGACTTCGTTCGCGTCGAATTAATAATTTCTAATGGTGATGATAAAGCAAAACAAGAATTTCCATTAACATACAAACTGGATAAAATTTTCTCACATTTGCCAAAAATAAGCATTCTAACGTCGAGCAGTTTAAGCAGAATCGTGGTTAATCAATTACTCAACTTTTTGGAACACCCTGTATGATTTTTTAAAAATTTCAAAATATGTAAAAAAAACAAAATAAATTATGCGTGTCCAGGCGTTTTCCCGAAAGACTAACCGTTTGTTAAATAACAAATATTGTAATATTTGAGGGGCGTTTTCACCCTGTTGGAATTTGAGATTCGAGAAACCCCTCCTTATCGAACCTCAACCCCACAGTCAATCCGTTTGCAAAAAATCAGCTTTAAACGTCCAGCAATTTAAGCAGAATAGTGATTACTCAATGGTCATATTTTATGAAACACCTTGTATATATTTTTAAAAAATCTTAAAATATATAAAACAACATATTAAAATATACGTGTTTTAAGAGTTTTTCCGAAAAACTCACCGGTTTTTAAATAAAAAATATTCTAATATTTCAGAGTAGTTTCACCCCCTTAGAATTCGAGTTTCGAAAAATCCCTTCTTATCGAACCTCTACACACTAAAGTCAATCCGTTTTCCAAAAATCAGCTTTTTACGTCAAGGGCTTTAAGCAGGATCGTGATTAATCAATGACCAGATTTTTCAAAACACCCTGTATACATTTTTAAAAAATCTTAAAATATTGTTCTGAAAATTTTTCAGAATAAATATATACCTAAATATTGAAACTTAATAAGTAAGTACTGAAACATACAGCGGCCATAATATCTCGACCTCCGTCCGTAATGCTCGTAACGGGTTGAAACAGAATGTATCTAAAACAACTGATGGCGTTATTCCCCAACCTGTTTCGAACCTCCATCGACAATCGACCGATGCAGCAGCGTTCCTTTCCCACATCTATTATCTCGTCAGCCGCCCTGTTATCCTTGTAACAGGTTGAAAAACAACATATCTAAAATGACTGCTTCTCCAACCCGTTGCGAGCCTCCATCGACAATCGACCGATGCAGCAGCGTTCCTTTCCCACTCCTGTTATCTCCACCGCCAGGCGTTATGCTCGCAACTGTTTCAAAAAACCTGCTTCTTTTATATCCTATTATTTTTAAGCTGTTGTAAATACGACCATTGACGGTATCGACCGAAGCAGCTACGTTCGCCGTAGCGCTTTCCCCACTCCGTTGTCATGGGCCTGTATCGATGGTTGACGAAATATACATGTTTTCCATCCATACTAGTTGTTTTTTGGAATTGCTTCGAGCAGCATAGAATTTCGTGGTGATGCAGAGCGCCGACTTCGTTTTTCCTTTCACGAGCGGCCGATCTCTACGCGTCGTTATTTTATATCTGTTATTTTTTAAAAGTAGTAACGGTTGCGTTATGTTATTTATAAATAATTGTTATAAAATAACAGATATTTAAATAACAACCCATCACTACCAGAAACCATCACATTTTGTAATGTGGCAAAAGGTGCTGCGGAGGTAGTCGATGAAATGAAAAGTTCATATTTATTCAATATCGCGTGTCGCAGATGGACTTAGACTGTCTTTTTCTCATGCTCAACGTATGAGCTGTGAACTCTTACATTCATTATATACAAAGCATGAGAGAGATAATTCCGCTATATCTGTGCGACGTATTTGTCTAAAAGAAGCTTGTGTTGCAGCATGTGGTACATCGTGCTAATATACAGAATCTCAGTCTACCCCTTCGTGCTTCTATACACAAATAAGCTGGATTGCCATTTTTGCAGCAAAGAGCAGCAGAGCTGAATGATGAAAGATTCTATCAAATTTGTTCTCTACATAAAAACAGGCGCACCAGGACACGTGTTGCTTGCCAGCGAGAAATTTGCACGGAACAAACCACCTTTACTTGTAACATTTGCGTTGGAAACGAGTCTGACCAAGAATAACAAAGGAATGTAATTTACATTACCTTCTGTTAATAAAGAATTTAATAAGGTCATGCGCTTTTAATAAACATTTCTAAATATTTTATAAAAATGCGTTTTTTGCGCTGTGAGCAAAATGCTCACGCGCGACTAACGGCTATTGAGGCGCTGCTAATCCAGTGCTGAATTTCTTTGAGTCTTTGAGTTGATATTGGCCTTTCTCTCCATCTAACAAACAATTAACAATCAAACCAATCCAAATCTAAGAAACAATTAATACACAGTTTTATTTTTCAATTTGAATAAAACGAAGAAAAACTATTTCATATTATAGAAAGTCTGGCATAGAATTTTGAACACCCTGTATAGTTTAAGATTACGATATTTGTAGCGAAGTAAATACAGACCAACTATAGTAAATACCTAGTACAGTTTTGATTTCAGGACATTTCCTGTATTTTTAATAATTATTTCAAAAAAGGCTGATTTTATTATGGAAAGTGACCAGAGGGAAAGCCAAAAATGTAATAATATACAGAGTGTTTCCTTTAAAAAAATAAATCCGCTTACACTTTTTTGAGCCACCCTGTAGAAGTTAAAATATTTTCCTGTATTACATCCTGATAGCTACTTTAGGTTTGCACCTAAACAAAATTCCTAAGTTTTTTATTACAGGAGCTACAGATGCTCGACGCACTGTTGCATTGTTGGACCCTGTACAGGGACATCATTTTAAGTGTCTCACTCGATTTATAATTTTCCTGTTTGGTATTTAAAGATAGTAGAAAGATTTTCTAGTGTAATTTTTCGCGAGGATGCCGATTCTCTACATCAAAATTTTTGAAAACGTCAATTTTGACAGATACGACGCCATCTTGATTTTTTTTAAATGGAAACCCCCACATATTTTAGCATGGTCGGTAGACATATTTTAGCTAATTTCAAAAATATATAGTTTAGTATACTTTGCTCTTACCGTTTTCGACATACAGTGGATTTAAAAATGAATTGTTCCAGAATCATTTTAAGTGTCTCACCCAATTTAAAATTTTCCTCTTCTCTATTTTAAGATAGTAAAAAAATATTTTAATGCAATTTTTCGCGAGGATGCCGATTTTCTACATTAAAATTTTTTACAACGTCAATTTTGACAGATACGACGCCATCTTGATTTTTTTTAAATGGAAACCCCCACATATTTTAGCATGGTCCGGTAGACATATTTTAGCTAATTTCAAAAATATATAATTTAGTATACTTTGCTCTTACCGTTTTCGATATACAGTGGATTTAAAAATGAATTGTTCCAGAATCATTTTAAGTGTCTCACCCAATTTAAAATTTTCCTCTTCTCTATTTTAAGATAGTAAAAAGATATTTTAATGCAATTTTTCGCGAGAATGCCGATTTTCTACATTAAAATTTTTTACAACGTCAATTTTGATAGATACGACTCCATCTTGATTTTTTTAAAATGGAAACCGCCACATATTTTAGCATGGTCCGGTAGACATATTTTAGCTAATTTCAAAAATATATAGTTTAGTGTACTTTGCTTTTACCGTTTTCGATATACAGTGGATTTAAAAATGCGGAAAAAAAATTTTTCTGCGGAAAAATGATGATAAAACAGTTTCTGTTGAACTTTTGGCAAAAAAACATTTCAAATTTATGATTTCAGACTAGTAACTATTTAGTCCACATGTTTAATATATGTCAATGATGACAGGTACTGATAATTTCGATTCCCAATATCTCGAGAACCATTACTCGTAACAATTTTTACCAACAGACCTTTTTTACGTAAAAATCGTTGTAAATGAATAATTTTTCACTCAGTAGTTTTATAGTACGTATACTCAGTAGTACGGACGAAAAGTTATTACTCTTCAAAACAGTTAAAATACGTGTATGTGGCGCCCCCTAGAAATTGGATTTATATTGACATCAAAATCAAATTTCTCATATCAAAAATCTCCCAGACACCAATTTTCATCACAGTATAAACGTTACTTCACAAATTATTTGGAAAAAATCGAAATAAAAATGATACTTCTACACCCTGCATCTCCGAAACTAAGCATGTTAGGACATTTATACGAACTTTTTTACTTATTTTTATCTGCAAAATATGCTGCCAAAGTTTCCGGAATCACCCCGTATGTAAAGGTCATATTGAAGAAGAATCAAAGTATAAAAAAATAAAAAAAATTAAGCGTAGTAATTGTCAAATTTCACATTTTCAAGAATTTTATAATTCGAAAATTGTAAACTGGATGAGTCACTTAAAATAATTCTAAAGATTTCATTTTTAAATGCACTGTATATCGAAAACGGTAAGTGCAAAGTATACTAAACTATATATTTTTGAAATTTGCTAAAATATGTCTACCGGACCATGCTAAAATATGGGGGGTTTCCATTTAAAAAAAATCAAGATGGCGTCGTATCTGTCAAAATTGAAGATTTAAAAAATTTTAATGTAGAAAATCGGCATCCTCGCGAAAAATTACCTTAAAATATCTTTTTACCATTTTAAAATAGAGAAGAGGAAAATTTTAAATTGGGTGAGACACTTAAAATGATTCTGGAACAATTCATTTTTAAATCCACTGTATATCGAAAACGGTAAGTGCAAAGTATACTAAACTATATATTTTTGAAATTAGCTAAAATATGTCTACCGGACCATGCTAAAATATGTGGGGGTTTCTTTAAAAAAAAAATCAAAATGGCGTCGTATCTGTCAAAATTGACGTTTTAAAAAATTTTGGTGTAGAGAATCGGCATCCTCGCGAAAAATTACATTAGGAAATATTTCTACTATCTTTAAATACCAAACAGGAAAATTATAAATCGAGTGAGACACTTAAAATGATTCTGGAACAATTCATTTTTAAATCCACTGTATATCGAAAACGGTAAGTGCAAAGTATACTAAACTATATATTTTTGAAATTAGCTAAAATATGTCTACCGGACCATGCTAAAATATGTGGGGGTTTCTTTAAAAAAAAAATCAAAATGGCGTCGTATCTGTCAAAATTGACGTTTTAAAAAATTTTGGTGTAGAGAATCGGCATCCTCGCGAAAAATTACATTAGGAAATATTTCTACTATCTTTAAATACCAAACAGGAAAATTATAAATCGAGTGAGACACTTAAAATGATGTCCCTGTACAGTTAAACTGTAACGGCTGTTAATTATGTAGAGATAATTCTGTTACAGGTGCTTCAAAAGGCCCCATGGGACCAATCGTGGTGCACGAAGGGGAGAACGTGCGTCTTCATTGCTCCGCTACCGGGACTCCCATGCCCCATATTACTTGGCAGAAACTCGACAATAGACCTATTAACAGAGGAGCTTGGCAAGGTAAGAGAGAATAATTAACATAAGGCCAAATATCAGTTAGTTTTATTATTTTAGTTCTTTTATGTAGGATTATTTTAAATATTTTTGTGTTATATCGTTGATTGAAGAAATAAGAAGATGCGCAACCTTATGGGTGATTTTGTGGCACAAAATCTGTCCGAGATGTAGCTGGCGTTACCGTCAGCTTTCCCGAGAATTCCGAGATTTAGTTTAGCTCTGCGCCGCTGAGCGTTCATAGTCGTTTACAGTGCAGCGGATAAAGAATACTGCACAAAACACATACACAAGAAGAAGTGCGAGCGCCTTGCTAAATATTGGAAAGTGAAATTGACGTTTAAATTTGACACTGTTGACAAGTCTACTGCTACTAGCGCCCCCAATTTCGCTTGTAGGAACTACGGACTAGATTGTCACGCATGGCGGGAAGTTTAAAAAAATAAAAAATTTTAATTCTTCATTTATTTTTAATTATGACATACATAAAAACACAAGAAATACAACATTTTTTAAAAATATGTTTAATATCAATATCAAATATACAACAGAAATTAATTTCACCACAATAAATTAATAAAATTAAAAGAATAATGTTACAAGTAGATCAAGAGACAAAATTAATTATAACAAAACTGAAAAAAATGGCGTAATAGAGGGCTTAGAAATGAAGATATATATCATAATTTTGAAAGTAAAATTTTATGGGAAATGTAATCGATCATCATTTTTAAGTCAACTGGACGATTATTTCAAACATACAAGCTGAGTTCGTTCATAGTGCTCTGCGAAATCTAGATAAACAAAGAATAATAAATTAAAAGTATTCCAGAGGAAAAGAGAGGAAAAACCTGTATCGTCTCTGATATCTGTCAGGGTATTGTTGAAAGTGTCATCTTTTTGCTCGAAATTTTCAGGTCGATCAAAAAGATGACATTTACAACAATACTTTGCCGCAACTTTCACAAATATCAGAGAGAGTACAGGTATTGCCTCTCTTTTCCTCTGGGATAGTTTATATCTGTTGTTCTTTGTTTATCTATATTTCTCAGAGTGCCGACAGTATATTTCAATATCCTAAGTGGAAAGAAAAAAGTTCACCTTTCTGTTTTGTACTATGGTCCCTTTCTTCCGATGGCTCATCTCGTTGATATTTAGGAAGGTATCCATAAAATATATATTTTACTATCGGTCCTGTGGGATGAAAAAATATAAAATCCAATTTGATTTGATGATCGTTTTCTGTCACCTAAATCAGGAGAATGACAATGAGCATGTTAAGATGAAAAAAAATATTTATCAACACATACACGTTAGTCCGAGAAGTTTTATCAAAAACCTATATTTACCTAAATAATTTATGTATTAAATTTGCAAAGCAAACTGCAGCTTGTAAACAAAAGAAATAAAATGGCGACAAGTCAACGTCAACGACACGACAAGGAGAAAAGTGGTGTTCGAATAACAAATTATGGGTCACCAAAAATTGTTTATGTCTCCTTTCAACGCACACTTTAGAAAGAAAAAGAGATGAACTGTAATACTGAAAGAACGTCAAGGTTTTATCTGTCACTCTTGTCAATAATTTATCGGTAAGGAAGATTCCTAGAAAATCGCTTGTACTCAAGTTTTTCACCATTGCCAGTTCTCCCATAAGAAGTGTCATCCACCTGGAATACTGTACCGTAGTTCTGCTTTCTGCTTTTAGTTGACCGAGTGAGTGGTTGCCGGAGACAGTGTTGCCAGAACTACTGATAATTCCGTAGATTTACGGATTTTTGGTACAGTACGTTAATAATATGGATTTTCTATCATTAAACAATTTTAATACAATATTATATGATTAAACAAAAAACGGCGTCAGAGTTGGCTAGGAAATGAAGATCGCTGCTATTTCATATGTAAAATATTATGGTAAATGTCAGTAATCGTCATTTCCAAGAAAACTAAACGACTTTTTTCGATCATACGACATATTCAGTACCTATAAAAAATATTTTTGTTGTTTATTCTACGTTCAACACGAATAAACTTTCAGTACATAAACTCGGATTTTTCATTCAAATCGATATGCCTTCGCTGGCCGAATTAGAGAAAATCAGTGTTTTATGCATTGAGTGCAGAACGATTGGTGTCTCCACTGTACAGCACTTGAGACATAGGAAAAATAAAATGAACTTTGTCACGATTTCGCTCATTAGGTTGGGGATCGTCCCAATTCTTTTAATCAATGATTATAATGTATAACATAAAATGCACATACCAAGATAAATTTTGCTAGTGACTTTAACATCACCAGCAGATGTCTCTTTCGATTATGTGCGATACGTCATTGGTTTTTAGTAGGTTTTAAAATGTGTAACTTCCACATTGTAAAACACATTATTTAGCAAGATTGCATCTATATTCGCTAACTTCAAGGTGAATTACTTTTCCTATCTTTATTATCTTTTCTTTTGTTAACGTTGTGTTTGATCTTGGGCTTTAATTAAGGACAAAGACAAGACGCCAACTGAAACCTTTCCAAAACTTTTGTCATTTGAACGTAAAAGTTTCCAAATAGAACCGAATAATTACTTTGCCCTTGGGGCCGAATCTTTTGCAATTTCTTTGATAAAACTAATCGGGCAGATTTTTTTTTCTAAGTTACTAGAAAGCGGAACTGATAAGAAAAAAATCAGGAATTTTATATAGAAACCCTTATCGTGGCCCTAAGGGATGTATATGGAGACAAAAACAAAACAATCGAGAAGAGGAAAACTGCGATAGAAACCAATTGGGCAGTTTCAATCCGACCGGTTAATCACTATTTGCACAGGACTTATTCCATTTAATCCTAAATCTTGTTTTATTTTATTGGTTACAACTCGTTTACCAGCTGTTAACTTAATTTAAAAGAATGCCAGTTGTTTGTTTAAAACTAGAATCGTTCAAACTGTGATTTGAATTATTTATCTTTACCAGATATAAACAGGGTGAGTTATAAATAAGTGAACATATTTTCAGGGCAGGCAGACCTCGATAAAAGAAACATACTTTTTCTTTGCCGTTTTTCCAATAAGTCGGTAGCCGAGTTATTTCACTTTGAAAAATAAAAAATGACATTTTCCTTAAATTTTGGAAACTACTGGATTTTTTGTGAATCTGGAATATGTTGCCATATTATCAATGGTATTTCAAAAAAAATCGAAAAATAAGTTATAAGGATTGAAATATACCACCCCTAAAATATGTGCACTTATTTGACTCGCCCTGTATAATCTTCTTATAATAATATGTATTTGATTCTAAATTTATTTTTTTAAAGGAACTAAATGAACGATGACTGAACATTAAACATTCTATACATCAAGCCGTTTAAATATAATATTATATAAACAGTTAGGTGAACTGGTTTTATAAATTTTGCACATAAATTTTGTATTATATTATGTAAGCTTATCTACGCAAAAAATTTCGTTATGCATGGATATATAAATATGCTCTCGATATATGGACAAAGCTGTATTATGTGATCGGAATAGCCTTTTATGTTGTTTGCGATTTACCTGTAATATATCGAGAGAGTTTAACAATTTATATTTGTTATATTGTAAACGATAGTAATGAGTACACTGGCTTGTTCAAGGCCTGAAATTTTTAATTGATAAACAACTTTATTGCGACCCTATTTAGGGCAACGTTTAAGACCCGTATTTTTTGTTTTTGTAAAGTTATTAGCGTTAAATACTGTGTAATGTAAAATCATTATCTATCTCAGTTAGGTACTACTGTTTTGATTTATCAGGCTGGAAAGCTTTGGCCGCATATATTAAGGATACATCTTCGCTGCTGAGTGCTCGCTAACTTTGGAGTCTTTTAAAGATCTTTTTCCGTAGACTTGTTTGGATTTTTTACATATTTTTGGCATTTTTGATTTGTGACTAAAATTTAAAAATATACTTTCTGTTGAGTTGACTTATATTTACCCCTATCTAGAATAATATTCCCTTATCTCATTATTATCTCTCATTGTGTCTCAAATTTATCCCTCCAAAATCTAGCTTGTCATACCAACAAGACTTAGTTTAAACGGACATTCCTTTCTAGACCATGTACCGTAACGCTTACAACTTTGTACTGATATCATCCGACAAAAGTTTGATAATCAATTTTAAAAGTTTTAAACCTCAAACCGAGTCAATGGATTTGAAGGGTCCTATATTTTTACTAGACATATATCATAGGATTTAACAACTCATTGCCCTGCAGAGTTTATACATTTAGTAGGGACCAGTTAGACCTACTATAATATTGTAAAATCTTAAAATTAAGAAATTGGCGCTTACCAAGTTTTTCCCCTGGAGCTTTTCATTATTTGTAATTTCAGGTTTTCCTGTGATTTATCACACAAAGATTAAAAAATTATAGAGATGGTCTCTTAACAATTATTGTTATATGTTCTTAACAAGAAAACTGACGACTATACTGTGTGACCAGCGGATCTGAAGCTACGGAAGGAATGTGAGAAAAAATAAATCGATATTGCCACGTTTATCTATAAAATTGCAAAATTGCCAGACATGAACTATAAATTTAATATATTTTTATTATATATAATGTGTTTAGCATATATTCTGACGTATATTACTAAGGAATTTTAACGTAGTTCATATTGTTCGATATGTTTTATTTAATAACTTATTTCTTTCATTCTGTATAATCTGCTTATTATGAAAGTTGAAGATTTTTCAACGATATCATTAGCAAACCGGTATCGCCGCGCATGGCCGCCTATTCATCGAACATGATTAGCGAGAGTACGTCACAGGATTTGTTACCACGCGGTTGCCATGGCTTTTACGCCTTTCCTATTCGCTTGCTTTATCCCCAACTTCACGGTCTCTTCTGAAAAGAGTAAGAATATTGAATACTATTGAAATATCCAGTGGCGGTGTCATTTTTTTGATCATTATTACTTTATTTCATTATTTTATACCGGTTATCCTAAACTTTATTCCTATATTTTTCGTATATTTGATAGTTAAGTTGTGTTTTATTGGTTTGTTATCTTGTTATAATGTTTTTCGTTCGTAGTTTTTAATTATTAATATCAAGTTTGATCATATATTTGTGTTTTAAAATGAATAAATTTGTTAAATGTAAGACGCTACATAGTCAGACAAGAGAAATAATAGTTAATTTATATAGGTAAGTTAATAATAACGTGGATAAAATCTCATTTGGTTTATTTCCTTGTGTTCATAATAGGGTTTGCGTACAGAGAGTTCGCTTAAGTTGCCGCTTAAACGTAAACTTGAGCGGATATTTCTTTATACCGGAGTTAGCGCATCGGCTATAAAAAAATTCACATAGAAGATAAAAAAAAGGCTGAAAACTAACCCCGATAAAGTGATATCCAGCTCTGGAAAGAAACGACCACGTGAGACTGCTGTCGAAAAGCTCGATGACTTTTTCGAAGTGGTCGGGACTTTGATAAATAGATTTTATCTCGAATTCAAACTCGTCCCCGCAATTAGAAAGCTTTTGCAAAAATTTCAGGAAGAATCGAATTTTCCTTTCGCAGGGAAACGCTTAGGGGGTTATTAAAATCAAATGAATTTTTTTGGCGTAAATGTCAAAATAACAGATAAATATTAATGGAGCGGCCCATTATATTGCAGAGAGAGATATAAATATATACGCGAAATTCGAAAATATAGCCAAGTATTATCTATTTGGATGAAACATATGGGTACACAATGACCTAACCTTTAAAAACTGCTGGCGGAGCGATACCATATCTGGTGTAATAGGCAATATTGGATCTACTGGTGAGTAAAATTATGTTTTGTTTGCGCTTCCAAAGTTAACTATTTTCAAGACTTTTTTTTGCTGGAATTAGTTATATCTAAAATTATGTATTATATAAAAAAATATACTTAGTACAGATATATAAATAAATATACCTCAAGACTCAGTCTTGATCATCTGCTGATGGCAGACATGGTTAGCGAAACGTGCGTCCAGTGTAAAATTGAAAGTGTTTTGGTGTATTGTACTGATTTAGTGTTTTATTTTGCTGTGTAACACCAAAGGTTCCAACCCCCAGCTGTAATTATTTCTTCTATTATATTAACAACACAATAATAAAATGATTCAAAATATTTAAGGGAGCTTTAATAAAAGCTTTTAGTGTTTATCTGCTAACTCAACAGTAACGATTCAAACAGCATAAAGTTTTTTGAAAAAAATTATTAATCTCAATATTATATTTATGATACACATTATTTTCATATAACACCGTACGCCCATGCCTATTTTATGAATGAAATTGGGCGTGTTTTGTTTACAACTGCGTTCCCCTGCCGATACCCCGTAGCTACAGATCCGTTGGTCACACTATACATTTTCAATAGTTTTATGTGAATGGCTCCTTTGTTACCTAAATATTACTTGTCTCATTTTTACACCACTTGACCCTATGTTGTAGATTGTAGAACGTATAGGAGGGGAAAAGTTCCTTTTCTTGAGTTGTAACTCATCAGACATTTTTTGGGCTTTGACAAAACCCAGTATCTGAGACGGTTATATAGAAGTTAGTTCTCCATTTCCGATATCAGTCGTACCAAAATTTGTCACGAATGGTTGTTGTCTCAGCGCACTCAGTGATGAGATGTTCTGATGTTTCTCCATTTTCCTTGCATAATCTGCATTTTGTTGTGTTTGTACCGTTGTTTCTTAGATTCAATCTACTGAGGTGTTTATTGAAGAGACAGTGTCCTGTAATCCCAAGATCGTCCTTTCTTAAATTAAGGAACATTTTTGATTTTAAAATACCTCGAGTATCTTAGACCGTTGGAGCATTTCCAGTCTACGTTAAAGATGGAGTCTTCCAGGATCTTGAGTTCCGTTTTTAGTTAGTTTTTCACGCAAGATTGTTAGCTTTTTTATTACACTAGCCATTCCCTTGATGGGATGGCACCCAGAGTAAGAACGCTTTATTTTCTTCTCTAAGTTTCTCTATGCATTTTTGACCAACTTCGAATTGATGGTTACTGAGTTTATTGGTCTTAAGGCTGCTTGACTGTCGCATAAGATTGATAGTTAGACACTAATTGTTTTTAAATTTGCTAATTACTAGTAGAGTTAGAAGTAAATCTCTGGTATCTATGAATAAAACTTTTTATCCAAAATTTACTTAACGTTACCGAGATTATGCAAAAGTTTAAATTGCTCTATGACTAAAACATCAACCTATTCGGAGCATCAATCGCTAACTTTAAAAGTTCTCCGACAAACGCAAACATTTTGAATGTAAGTGCTCCGCTCGCGTTGAAGCCGGACAAATAAAATCGGGCTAAAATGGACGGGCAGTGGGCAAATAATGATTAACTGAAGCGATTGAAGCGACCGAATAGCTCTCCTAGCGATATTTTCTCTTCAAACTGCTTCAATTTAGAGAATCTGTATACTTACATGCAGATTTAAGCTTTAGGAATAAAACATATAGGTTTTATAAAGATGTAATAGTTCAAAAAAGAAATGCTCTATGATATAAATATAATGGCTCACTTTTATAACGTTTTTATTTAACACTTAAAAGACAGCAAAAACGAGATTTGCTATGTTAGTATACGACATAAATCAGGATTGACTGGCGTATTCATTTACTTTCGATCACTTCCTGTTTCACCGAAAATGACTACAACTTTTGATTTTTAAATAGCACCCTCGGTATTTTTTTTACTTTATTCGATAGAAAATGACAGTCTGTATAGAGTGACATATCATATGTTAACTTTTGACATTTTCCCTTAAAGCAAAATTGTATTTTAAATTTCAATCTAGAATGCCATGGCTGTGTTACAAACACTAATTTTTAATCAAGGAGTCTTGGAAAAATAGATTTGATCGTCTAATGTTAATAATGTTAATGTGTTGTTCCTGGCCGGTTAAAAGATGCCCAAATCGTATTTTTAATCATATCTCATTTTTTTGAAATGGAACGAGGGTGACTCATTAGCATGTTTGGAAAAAGCATTTTTACGAATAATTTGATACCACACACTTGGTATTTTGAGTCAAATTGTTATGAATCGCATGATGCAATTTCAAATAAACCATATTCGAAAATGTCAAAAGTTAACAAATGATGTCATTCTATTCAGAGTGTCATTTTATATCGCATATAGTATGAGACTATACCGCGGGTGCTATTTATGCATATATTGATTTTATGGAAAGCACTGGTCATTAAAATGTTGTATGCTATGTTATAGGGCTTGTTTCTCTCTACAATTTCCTGTCTCACAATGTACCGTTTGTGTCCGGGAAGGGTTCATAGTTTCATAGTTTTCGATTTTCGAAAGTACATGTATATTATTTCGTATATTTTTAATTTAATTGATTTTATGGAAAGCACTGTTCATTAAAATGTTGTATCCTATGTTATAGGGCTTGTTTCTCTCTACAATTTCCTGTCTCACAATGTACCATTTGTGTCCGGGAAGGGATCATAGTTTCATAGTTCATTAAAATGTTGTACGCTATGTTATAGGACTTGTTTCTCTTTACAATTTTCTGTCTCACGATGTCCCCTTTGTGTCCGGGAAGGGATCATAGTTTCATAGTTGTCGATTTTCGAAAGAAATCAGTACAGGTATATTATTTCGTATATTTTTCATTTTATTGATTTTATGGATAGCACTGTTCATTAAAATGTTGTATCCTATGTTATGGGGCTTGTTTCTCTCTACAATTTCCTGTCTCACAATGTACCGTTTGTGTCCGGGAAGGGATCATAGTTTCATAGTTGTCGATTTTCGAAAGAAATCAGTACATGAATATTATTTCTTATATTTTTCATTTCATTGATTTTATGGAAAGCATTGTTCATTAAAATGTTTTATCCTATGTTATAGGGCTTGTTTCTCTCTACAATTTCCCGTCTCACAATGTACCGTTTGTGTCCGGGAAGGGATCATAGTTTCATAGTTGTCGATTTTCGAAAGAAATCAGTACATGTATATTATTTCGTATATTTTTAATTTAATTGATTTTATGGAAAGCACTGTTCATTAAAATGTTTTATCCTATGTTAGAGGGCTTGTTTCTCTCTACAATTTCCTGTCTCACAATGTACCCTTTGTGTCCGGGAAGGGATCATAGTTTCATAGTTGTCGATTTTCGAAAGAAATCAGTACATGTATATTATTTCGTATATTTTTAATTTAATTGATTTTATGGAAAGCACTGTTCATTAAAATGTTGTATCCTATGTTATAGGGCTTGTTTCTCTCTACAATTTCCTGTCTCACAATGTACCGTTTGTGTCCGGGAAGGGATATATAGATACATAGTTTCATACCGCACGTACCGAGGGTGCTATTTAAAAATCAAAAGTTGTAGTCATTTCTGGTGAAACAGGAAGTGACCGAAAACAATTGAATTAGTCAATCAATCCTAATTTATATCATATACTAACATACCAAATCTCGATTTTTTATCTGAAGAACTAAAAAATTTATTGGTATGAGCCATTTTTGACACGCACCCGGTATTCTGAATAGAATGACATGTTGTGTTTGATATTCTTAATAATTTTTTACTATGTATTTTAAAACGGATATATTCATTCACTGCGTCATTACCTAGTGCTATACATTTTTCTTTCTATATAGGATACTAAAAAATCGATCTATTTGGCTTATTTTTGTTTTCCCTGAAGATACACAGTTGCTTGATTGGTCGCATCAGTTTCTATTCAAAAAGGAATTCAATTTTAAAATTCTTCATTTACAGTATATCGAGTGAAGCGAAATTCCCCATTTCAGAAATAAATAGAACATAGCTTAGATGCAATACCCTAGAGATGAAGTTAGAATTTCATTTTTTTTTCAATTTGTTTTAATCAACTTTGAAATTGCCTGGAGTTTTGGTTCTGATTTTATTATGAAATATTTAAAAACTGAATATATTACATCCTTTTTTATTTTTTTAGTAACATGGTGTTATTTTTTTAGATGTACAGATATCTGGTGCTACGCTGAATTTAACTCACGTCAACAGAGATCACATGGGAAAATATCTGTGCATTGCTGATAATGGAATTCCACCAGTAGCTAATCAAACATTCAACTTAGAAGTTTACTGTAAGTGAAAATGAATACGGATAACCACAGAAGAAAAATAATCAACTTAAGTTAACTACCATAAGTTTTTATAATTAAACTATTGTAAAATAAGGAAATCAATGCCTAACTATAGCACAATAACTTTTCATTATTTAAAAAATTAAGTTTCATCCAAACAGTTTAAAATATAACGTTGTACATCATTCATTTCATGATTTAAATGTAAATAAAGTACACTCTAGCATACATAATATGTATGTTAGAGTGTGCCAAATCTCAAATAGTTGAGAGTTTTTTCCTACATTTGCATCATTAAACAAGTTTTATTTCTTTGCAGTTCCTCCACTAATAAGCATACAAAGTCAAATGGTCGGAGTCTCAAACGGCTCAACAGCTGTGCTCGAGTGTGATATTGAAGCTTTTCCGGAGCCAATAAGGTGAGTTATTCTAGGATAAAAACGGAAATTTGACGGGATTTGATGGTTTTGGGCTGGCCTGAAATATGTAAGAGAAAATAGAGAAAGTTGGTTTGCAGTGGAGGTTTTCGCAGTGTATATGTTTCTTTCATTAGAGTGCATTAACTAAGTGCTTGCTTCGATATACTGTCTTAATTCTTTCATCTTTATAGACGAAAATATAATACAACGTACCAAGTGAAGATGTATTACTACTGTTTTATTTTGTTTTTTATGGTTTTTAATAATAATCTCAACATTAATACTTTTGCATTCCTTCAATGCATCAAGTTTTGAAAAACACAGTGTGGATATATTTATGTATGGTTTTAAATAAAGAGTTTTCATGTAATTTAAATATTACTTGTGCACAACACATTGGGCTATGAAAAACCATTTTGTTCTAAATTTTTATTTTGGTTTTAGTAAATTTTAAAATTAGTTTTTCAACTATCTATTTGATTATTATAAAAAAAGAATGAAATTATTGGACAAACCTACAGTAAGATTAGCCATAAAACATGGCTAAAATACGACTATTTAGCCATGTTTCATGGCTAATCTTACTGTAGGTTTGCCCAATAATTTTATTCTTCTTTTTATTATAGTCCCCACGATAACATCTTTTGTTTATATTTGATTATTAAATATTATACCATCCTGGCAAGCGAAACCTTGGGTTGGCGTTTACATGTATAGGAGTGAAACTATGGCAATCTAGTAAGTCAGTAAGATCAAGAATACGAAGTATTTATTACAAACTTGCCGTCTGTCTTTATTCAGTATATCTTATTTTACTAAGCGTGTTGACCGTACTATTCGTACACGCGAAAATCGGAACCTAAGGCCAGAAATGCCGACCCTAGTATACTACTACTGTACTGACTAACGTATTTTTTTATTAGATGTCTATACTAATATATAAAATCCTTGAGTGACTGACATACTGATTAATCACGATCCTGCTCAAACCACTCAACGTAAGACGCTCAACTTTGGCGTACAAGTTGATTCTAGGGTGTAGAAGTTCGATAAGAAGGGATTTTTCGAAATTTCAGTTCCAAGAGGGTAAAACCACCCCTCAAATATTACAATATTTTTTATTTAAAAAACGGTCAAGTTTCCGAAAAAACGCTTAATCACGTATATTTTATTTTGTTTTTTTACATATTTTAAGATTTTTTAAAAATGTATACAGGGTGTTTCGAAAAATCCGGTCATTGATTAATCGCGATCCTGCTTAAAGCGCTTGGCGTAAAAAGCTGATTTTTGGAAAATAGGTTGACTTTAGGGTGTAGAGGTTCGATAAGAAGGGATTTTTCGAAACTCGAATTCTAAGGGGGTCAATCCCTCAAATATTAAAATATCTTTTATTTAAAAACCGGTGAGTTTTTCGGAAAAACTCTTAAACACGTATATTTTATTTTGTTGTTTTACCTATTTTAAGATTTTTTATAAATTTATACAGGGTGTTTCATAAAATATGACCATTGAGTAATCACCATTCTGCTTAAACTGCTTGACGTTTAAAGCTGATTTTCGGTAAACGGATTGACTGTGGGGTGTAGAGGTTCGATAAGGAGGGGTTTCTCGAATCTCAAATTCCAACAGGGTGAAAACGCCCCTCAAATATTACAATATTTGTTATTTAAAAAACGGTTAGTCTTTCGGGAAAATGCTTGGATAAGCATAATTTATTTGGTTTTTTACATATTTTGAATTTTTTTTTAAAAAATCATAAAGGGTTCCAAAAAGTTGGGTAATTTCTTAACCACGCTTCTGCTTAAACTGCTTGACGTAAAAAGCTTATTTTTGGCAAACGGATTTTTCGAAAGTCAAATTCCAACGAGATGAAACTACCCCTCAAATATTACCAAGTTATATAATAATATCGTCATATTGTTTTTTCTCATGCTGACATAAATGTGAGAAAATTTTATCCAGTTTGTATATTAATGGAAATTCTTGCTTTGCTTATCATCACCATTACAAATGATTAATTCGACGCGAACGAAGTCGCTGGTACAAGCTAGTATTTATAATAAATCTCTTTAATCAGATTTTTTTTCAATTGTTCTAATATTCTGTGGACATACGTATTTGTGGAATAAAAATAAGTTAGTTGCACACAATTTACCTCTCTCTTAGTATTCATAATTACATTCTACGAACGTATATACAGATGCACGTTGTGGTAATTTAGATCTTCCTAGTATTAGCTCACTACTCGAATTTGCGGTAGTTTTTAAAGTTTGAGAAGTCTCTCAAGGTGGAATTCGTAATTTGAAATTATATGCATAAGCTTGCAGACTCTTTATGAGCTCCAGCACGCAAATTAGGTCTTAATGGTTAGGTAAACTTAGTCGGTAAAGCTTGGTAAACTAGACGTAAGATTCGTACTATATTTAATAACAAATTTGGTAGCATATACAGTATGTCCCCGGATTGTCTTTACACGAGGAAACACTTTTTTATCATTGACATTTTCAGAAAAATGCATTCTTGATAAACAATTTTGCTTGTTCTAAAATGGCCAATCCCGTTTATACTTTTATAAATTTCCATACCGTTTCAGAGAAAATTTGAAAAAAAAACATTAGCGATTTCTGCAGTCGATCGCGACGAAGCTGCCATATCTCCTTTGTAATAGAATAATATCAAGCTTGGTAAAATTTTATCTTTTGGTTTGTTATTCTAAGATGGGACCATTTCAGTTTACGAAGTTATCAGTTGACATAGGCAAACGAATTTTAAAAGGCCTAAGCAAATAATCTAAGGATATTCAAGACACATAAACTCTCTAAAAGTACGCATATATCCTGAGAAACTAACTAAGCAAATAATACAATCTTCTAAATAATTGAAAGTCACATAAACGAGGGTAAAGTAGAACAAACATTCATCCCTTATTATCAAAACTTTATTTGACAGAGTGGTACCAGTTGTGTACCCTAGGGATATCTCAAAATAAACAACGCAGAAAAAGCACGTAGGCATGCTTAACGAAATAAGTAAAATTAAATCATCCCATCGCTAGAGGTTTTAAATTGAAAATTAAAAGTCTTAAATATATGTTTTAAAATCAGAATCCAAATGTTCACGAGATGAATGTCTGAAAATGATAGAAATAGGATTATCTTTTTTCCGTTCCTAGAGTTAAATAGAAATAGACAAATGAATGAAGAAATAAAGATTTCATTTCTAGGCGGTTTTTTAAGGTAAGCCTATGTCACGATATCATTTGTATTAGTTAAGGTAGATTATGAATGTTTTTCAGCAAATTGGTAAAAGAGTAAGATTTACACGGAAGGGTTTAAAAATTACATTTAATTAATAAATAGGACATGCTGATGCCCTCTCGGGACAAGGACCAGAAACAAGGGTGAAAGAAGTCTAGGGATCTTTCGGGGAAGGAGCCCTTCGGCCAATTAAAAAGGTGCGAAATATGCATTTGGATGGGTATTCGAAGGTTCCTCAAACAGGGGCGTGCCGAAGATGTAGTAACGCCTGTCCGAGATAGTACCAGCATCAGTATTTTCATCTTCAAAATTAGTTTGGTACTGACTTTTAAATTAGACGGTCGAATTTACTCCGTGTAGGTCTTATATTGTCCAGTGGTCTTTTTAATTGTTTTAGTAAGTTCTCTATCTAAAGATTTTCTCAATTAAATTCTCAAGTTAGGAAATTCTAAGCTATTCATGCTTACAGTATTTAAATTGTTGTTTTTGGATTTTCTCTAATATTTTTCTTTATTAATGATTTAAGACTTTCTGTTTGTTCTAAAGGCTTTAGTAAATTTTAGATGTCATTGCATAAGTGATTATTTTGCAATTGTTCTTTTTATTAAATTCTAATTTAAATTTAATTATTCAGTGAATATTTTTTAATATATTAATTTTCTGCCAATGATAATTCTAAGAGAGATTTGAAAGTGTATGCTAATTGTTGATAATTTAAATTGGACTAATAAGAAGAATTTTTTTTTTTTTTTTTAACTTTATTATCTCTGAGTTTTAATTTCAATTCTCTAATTGTCATTAATTATTTCTGATACAATTTCTTTCTTTTTCATTAATTATAAATGTTTTGTTGTTAAATCTTTTTTTTTATTTTTTTTTATTTATTTATTTCTTTATATTAAATATAGTTAGGTGTTGTGAAAAATCGGCATTTTATTTCTTTATTTCACCTAATCACTAAAATATTAAGTTATTTAAACTGTGATAACCGGTCGAGTGGTTCAATCTTAAGAATGAGTCCAAGATCGAAGGGGTAGATCTACAAGGGGATCAACGAAGTCTTCGACAGGTTCTTGTTGTTGATGTATTGCTGATGGATGTTGACGTAATAAGGTAAGTGGCAATAGAGTTTATAGTAACTGAATTTAGAAAGAGCCCTTACCATAAAAGTGCGATGCCTTAATTTCGATCTTTAGCTGGTTATATTTTGTTTTTATATGTAAACGATAAACTATATTTACGCTCTGAAAAGTCGGTGTTCTCATTATCCAAGTTCTGCCTACCGCTCAATAAATTATTTTAATTATAATTATATAAAGGCCACACTACCATGTTAACGGACAAATCTGAAAAGTTTTGTCACACCTTCCACGTCTCTTAGCAATGTGCACAGTTTATTTCGTACGGTTTGGCAACGTTTTTACTGTTCTCTCTTTGTTCAGTACATTATAAACGCATTGCACTCTTCTTACATACGGAAATCTCTCCCAAACATAAACCTTGCCGACACTAATAAAATATAAAACAACTATGAAATAGGGAATAATAGATGGCAGATGTAGAGCAGTTTGTTAAGGACTGTTTACATGTTTTCGGTATTGTGATAATGCCATAATATATATTTACATCAGATAGTTGTTTGCGGAGGACAACCACTGCAGTTACATGCATTGTTGCAATAAATTATTTCGGCATTAACGTTTTGTTTGGACAAATGAATGTGAATTCTGTATAGAGGTCGTTGCTTGGCTATGAATAGGGTTCTAGTTCGATGAGGCTGTTTCAGATTTATCATACTATAAACGTACGGAATTTCAAATAATAGTTATTGACGGTTTCGTTTCGTTTGGAAATAATGACAGTGATTTGTTTGTAGTAGTATGTTATAAGTAAAGGTGTGAATGTAATTAAATAAAGTGCATCGAGTTTTAAAACCCAATTTTAATAATTGAAGTAAAGTACTTTAAGTTTACGTCTTCTTATTGCTGTTAAGGCTATTCTGAAGGGGGCCTACTTTGTTTACGCTGCATCCGAACCGCGATCATCGCCCATATCATTGCCCATAGCCTACCAACATAGCGTGTATCTAAATCGACTCCCCATATAGCACGTCCAAATGAAATTACATTTCTACAAGGGAGACACATGAGAAACAACATATGTTAAAGTGAACCTAAGTGTTCATCTAGTTCTAACATATACATATGAGATACACGCAGGTTTATATTGATAGAATTGTGTGATACAGTGTTTACTAGTTGTATACCGTATGCACTCAAGATTCTAAAGAGTTTTTGTAACGTGACAAATAATTATTAAAATGATGAAATCTGACGTCGGTATATGAGACATACAATGTATAAGTCATATGTATGTGTGATACTTCGTATCATAGTTGTGCCTATAGTACACACCTTGTAAAAATGTGACGTATACACATAATATAAATATCTATATAGACATTTTGTAATAGTGTACTGTTGTGTCTACATTCTAGCATGAAATGAAGGTGTGCGCATGCGCGGATAGCCTCAGCGTAGACACACCGCCCAAGTGTATCTTATGTGCCCTCTCTCCTTTCTCCTTTCTAGGAGTGGTATGTGTTAGCAGCCATTATTGTTTTATCATTCGGAAGCTCTATATAAATGTTCTGTTTGTGTGTAGTATAAAAGAGATTTTAAGGTAAGGACACGTTTTTATTTACTTTGTGACACTTTCCTAAGAGTATTATTAATATTATAGCAGCGACTCTTCCCTTATTCGATACCCAATTTACCAAATTTTGACTCCAATGAATGAAAACTACAAATATTCTCGTATAATGATAAAGAGGTTAGCTGAGTTAGCTCTGCAATATATATTTTTTTTTAATTTGGAAATAATAAAAATCTAAATGGACCAGAGAAAGAAAGATTTAAACACTTCAAGAACTTCTTACACTGATATTCGGTAAGTTATTGATGGATCAATATACAGATATGTTTAATATTCAATAATCAGTTTCATATAAAATTTAAGGGTGAGATTGTTAATCTGGAAATAAAATACAACAAAGTCCAACAGAGTGCTCGTTGAATGAGTATGCTAACAAACCAACTGCTTGGAGGGAAAAGAGGAGAAAAAAATGACTAAACGAGGTCCACCAAATCGTGGCGATATATGTACCAGTGTTTACCATTTTAGTCTGTTGTTATACTAGGTACTTATATTTTTAATACATTTTGATACAAATTCTGTTCTTTTACAGTGTTTTCCTACTTCTGGTTTCTGCAGTGTAAATAATTATTATTATTGTGTTATTTGCGCTATTGCGTTCCATGATATAAAGAAATATAAGAATTTTATTTTTTAACTACTTAATCCATTTTATAAAACAAAAATGATACATTTAATACAAAACAAAAATGGAACAATTTTAAGGCTACTTCTCTTGAACTTACGATCGAGATACTTTTGGAAAATACAAAGTTTTGCCTTCCTAATTTTCGTTCTAAAAAGATATAATTGGTATCATTGAATAAATATTTCTTAAAAAGAACGAAAAGTTAGGCATCAAAACTTGTATTATTTCCTAAATTCGTTCATAAGAACTAGTTTTATCTAGCACAAGATGTATATGCGAAGCAAAATACATACGTATACACGCGGTAGTCACAACTGCAATGTGTAAACATAGTTTAAACGTAATACACAAGCACTGTGTATCCTACGGCACACTGTGTGACCCTTACTTTGTGTATACGTAAATGCTATACTGTGGCTACATTGTGAGGCGGACGTTTAACCTTTGTGCATACGTGTTGAACTACAATGTGTAAACGTAGCATATTTATATCGGGGTAATTGTGTCACCCTGTGTCTACATCTAATAATGTAAACACATCGTAAATGTGATTTGATGTGCTGTATGGGTCATAGCTGCGACATATAATCTGTCCAACGACAAAATCCTTGACAGTGATGTGTCTGTCATTTTAATTTTAAAGTAGTTTATTTTATTTTACAAAAGAAATAAGTTGGTACAATTAGAACTTATAGCAGGAAATTAATTATTTAAAATTTGAGTGAGAAGTGATTAAAAAAAATTTGAAAAAATCTAATCGGATCATTTTATTAAAAAAAATTACGGTATGTGCTAATACAAAACAAGCAAGGGTGTATTATAAACAAAACACCCCATGGCCAGAAAAATATAAAAAAGATTTCTTACTTTCAAGCTCCAGCAACTTCCTGCCATGACCAACATGACAGACAGGCTAGAGACATCGATTTGTGACGTCACCGCACTAGTCCGGTTTTGTATTGTGCCATATGGTACTGCATATAGGTTTTGCATAAATAATAGTATTTATTGATAGTTTTGCCAGATATAAATATGAAAAATATTATACAGAAAGGTATTAAAAAATAACATTAACTTTTTATCGCGTTAAAGTAATTGAATAGCATTAAAATTTAGATCTAAAGCACGAATATTAATATGAAATAAATTACGGCATAAGATGAACAAAATAAAATCTAGATAATATAAAGCGTGTCCTAAAATTGCGTTAGCGAGTATTTAGCAATTAGTAATAATATACCTTTGATAAAAAGTTTCCAGATATTAAAAAATTTGAAAACTATACGTTTATCGACAAGTTAAGAAAACGTATTGTATATGATAACGGCAGAATACATTTTAAAGTTTAATTAAAAATAATTTTAAAAATTTGCCTAACATATTTAAAAAATGTGGATATCAGATAGAATTAACTATTAACATTAAGTAATTTGTAGTTCGATGTTCATCAAGTAACCATCTCCATAAATCGTAAATAAAAAGATAAAGATATCATTTTTTTATATAAAATACTGAAATAAAGTACAAATTCATTTAATTTCTTTAAAATATATTGCCATTTCATAATAATAATAATACTTTTCAATATTTATTTCATCCTGAATTTCCAAATCTTGTTTTCTTTTATCGGGACGTTTTCTCTTTATGGGAACATGCACAGAGGGTCCATAAGAGGGTTGATTTGGAAAAATTGTAGGCACAGCATGTTCTGTAGGTTTTGGACGTGACCTAGTTACCGTTAATATTGTTGGGAAAGAGAATGTAGACAGATCCTGAGGACTTATTATAATTGCTGCTACAAGGCACAGGCACAGAACAATGTCGCGGAATTTTTTATTTCACAAAGTAAAAATAAAGAAACCAAAACTGTTTTACATAAAAATACACGTCACTTACGTTGGTTTAACACTATACACTAACACTAACGCTATTAATTATGTTTTTATATAAATTCCCCAACTTTTTCCTAGCCCGGACTCACAGCCGGCATCGCCGGTGTTACTATAATTTTTACCGAAAGTATGTTTTTTTTTTGGCAGGTACGATGTTATGAATCGGATCTAGATAGTTCACTATTCACTCAAAATTATTTAGTATAATTTTATTAGCATAGAAACGCGTAAAAAACACAGATTTGTTGCGAAACTAATGAAAACAATTGGTTTGTTTACGACTACTAATTCTGAACCACTTCGGTAGAACTGTCAAAACAGTCAGTCCTTGAATATGACGTTAGCCACGTTCCTGCATTTATTATTACATTTTTCAATTTAAATTATGTACAAATAAAAAAAAATATATTGCAGGGAATAAATAAAAGACAACATAAATAATACAAAATATTTTATTAATAACACTTACTGAATAATATACCTTAAAAGTTGGTTAATTAACTTTAATCTTAATTTTTTAAACCAGTACCTTTTGACATTATCTCTCTGCAGTAAAATATACCAAAATGTGTAAAACTTGGAAAATAAGTTTGTTATACATCTTTTATTTATTCACTATTCTAATAAAAAATATGCTTTCCTTCAGAAACTCTCTATTTATTTATCTAGTAATGCTAAAACACTCTATATGAAAGTCGATTAGAGAAAATAGTATGATTCATTGGCAAGCGATGTAAATATTTGTGATCAGGTAAAATTGTGATGTAAGAGGAGGCTTAGCTTGCACGGGCGCGGCAGGTCAGTCAGTCGTTGATAGGCCGGCCGGCTGTGTATTGTTGCGTTTTGTCACAGAGCTGACAAATGGAGGTTGTGGGATGCGAATCTGTTTAGCGGCAGAGTTACGTCCGGTGAAAGCCCCTATACTATTTCAGGTTACACTAGCTAGTTGTTGAAGATTATTAATCAATAGATCCGAATAATATTTGAATTAGATGGAAGATATGGAATGTGATATATTGAATAGAATTTCAGTGATGTCAGTGGCTAGGGGGCGGAGTACCCCCGGGTGAGTCTTACTATTTAACTATCAATTTTATCCAGATCTGTAAATATTTGTTTTGTTATTTTCATGTACAATGAGAGAGTGCTTGCCAATGACCAACTAAATGGATATTTGAGGTGAATTTGCATTGTGAGACCCTGTTGAGTAAGCCCCAAAAATACCGATTTTACAAATGTATTATTTACCTATTGTGTGATGTTATTTTACGGATACTCCAGTTTTTGGTGCCATATACGAGATGGGATACAAACTTTATTTGTGGCTAATACAACTCTCTAGCAAACTGTGTCTCTGGGCACCGAATATTAACTGTAAGCTATGGTCTGCGTCAACACTTAATTTTCCGTCGAGTTTTCCTCCACTTAATTAAAAAAAAACACGAAACACACGTGATAGCACAGTCCAAAATGCAAAATATTTATCATCTCTATTTGACATAATTTGAGACAAAATTATAACCTATAATTTGGCAAGAGTTTGACAACTCTCAAAAATATTAAGTCGAGTTCATACGCATCGGCATTCGTTTGTCGTTCATCGTTCCGTCAAACCAATCATATTGAAATATGGTCAGTCATTTTTGAAATAAAACTGGTTAAAAACAACAAGAGACGACACATGTCTGATTTTGATAAAACCCATCCATATTTAACTTAAAAAAATATTAGAAACTTTTTTTGGTGAAATAAATGGATTGGTACCTGGACTGCTTTCTTTCTGTCATCGTCTCTGCCAAATCTTACCTGAGAAAAAAAAACAGCGTATATCCGATCTCACACATCCGGTCACTAACCGTAGGGAATGAGCAGTGTGGAACAACAGCAAGACAGAGTTTTCAGACGGTCACCCGTCCATCCAATTGCATCGTCTAAAGTCGCTTAACATCGGTGATCTATCGAGAACCGGTGTTTCGACGTAGCTGGGCCTCTGCCCCAACAATTAATTTATAATAATAACCAACTAACACTGGCTATTCCATTGAACTATAAACTAAAACACGACAATTTTAGTTGTTTCTGAGACGATCAATACTTGAGCTTATTAGTAATTAATTAGTGGTCAGTGTATTTATAGTTGTTTCAGTAGGGTTTTAATTAATATAGCAAAATAATGATAAGCTTACACGTTTATAATGGGTATTATATTATACTGTTAATTTTTTCTCCTAAATTTTTCAAATTGAAGTATGTTGAAAATTTAAGCCCCCATTTTATTTTTCAATTACATTTGATATCAATTACTAAACTTTTAGTTACGTAATTGAGTGCGCGATTTTTAAATTCATTGTTACCAACCATTGATATATTCGTCGCCTGGCTGACTATTTTGAATTTAAATTTCCCGCTGGGGCTTCAGATGGTTGCTCTGCTGTAAAATATGTCAAGTTGCCACTTTATTAATTTAATAAAATTATATAAGGCTTCTTGCCACTTAACTGCTGATATAGAAATTTAATTCTACGCTGTGTTTGTCATAATGTGGATCAACCCGCTCTCACTACTGGTTTCGGAGCCCTACACCATCATCAGGTGAGTTTGGGCAGATCGACAAAATGACAACCACAGCGCCGAGATAGTTAATTCCAAAGACATTATAAAGATAGACCGAACATCTCATTCATATATACTCGTTGGTAGTGTATCAAACATTCCAATGTGTCAAACAAAGACAGAAGAGACAGAGAAGTCTAAAATTTCCGACCCCGGCAACCGAGCCGGCAACTAGGCGCATTTGGATTGTTCTAATGGCCAGTGGCGTATCGTTTTTTGGAACGAATTTAATTAGTAAAGTAAAAGTAAAGTAATTAGTAAAATTTTTACTCCATATTAATATACTACATTAACACTTTTTCGTTAGATGAGTTTTGTTATAAGGTCTAATATAATAATATAATTAATATCCCACATATACTTATGTTGAAACGTTAGTAGGTAGTTTTCGAAAATCGCTCCAACGTCGATATTCAATTTAAACTTTCAGTTACTTCTATATAAACTTTCAGTTACTTTTGAATATTTACAGGGTGACTCAGGCTTCCGAAACAGTTCTCTATTAGGTTTGTGGTTGGTGACTTTTCTTTCAATTTGTTTTTTAGAATATGGAGGCAATAGTAAAGCACATTTTAGACATTTTTATAATCATAGGTGGCCGGAACATATTTTCAAACTAAAGTTGCAGATTTGCCATTAAATTTCCATTCCAGAAATACCTAGGGTTGCCACCTGTCCTTTTTTCAGTCCTTTTTTGGAATAACTTGTCCTTTTGACTTTTTTTGACTTAAAAAGTCATTTTTATTTACGTATTTTTCCTGGGAGAAGAAGAGAACTTAGAACTTCCCGTTTAATCTCTGAGAAAATTACCTACAGCAAACAGAAATATTCTTTTCGTCCAAATTTAATTAGAGGTGTTATAAAACTTATAAATAAATTTTTCTTGTTTAGAATAGGCAACATTATTTAGAACTTCCCTTTTAATCTCAAATGATAGTTTAGGTTTTAGTTTTACCTTTTTTTTATCTTAAAAACAACTTTTCAAAATTAGTAATTAGTAACGATTTAGTTAGTTCGCAATCGATAGCTTCCTGTGAAGTACTGTGTAATAGTTGTTTAATCTTGTATTATTAATAACTTCCTATACCTAAAATCAATATTTATTTTAATGAGAAAATTGTGTTTTTTTGAAAATATAAGACAAGATTTGACTTTCGGTCTTCTTCTCGTATTATGATGGCTCTGATACGAGGCAATTACCTTTTACCTTAGTCTCTCAATAGAGGGCATTTATCATTAAAAGTATCAAATCTGTGTGCTACAGTATGGGATTTCTGTCGCATAATAATGAATATTACGTTTACAAATCCATTACTTAGGTAGCTTAATCAGACAATCAAATTTTAGTTAAACGTCCCAATCTTCATGAACTGTATTAAGCATATGTATTGCGGTTTGAATCACTCTGTATGTTGACAAAAATATTTTGAAAATGTGCGTTACAATGGCCCCGATCTTATGTAAAGATTGAAATAAAAATCACAAACCAAAAACGTAATAGGTAAAAGCTTTTTTGGAGGCCTGGGTCACTCTGTATATAGCTATGTACAAAACTAGTAGCCTAAGAATTATTTACAGTTCGTCCCATTCTAAAAAAGGTAAACACACCGTAAAAATAACTCTAGGAAGAGGTATTTGTATTGTACGGTGGTAAAAACTTGTCTAAACAAGACCGAAGGGGCAGATAGAAGATATAATAAAGCAATAAAATGTAAAAAAGGACGGGTAAACACCTTTGTTTATTTGTTGAGCAAAATCCTTTAAAATATCGTATATAATGACAAAAATATGACGCAATTTAAAAAAAATGTCACTTTCTGGCATATAATAAAGTTTCAAATATATGCAACGTTTATATTCAAATTTGTTATGATCTACAACAGTTAGGTAGTAATTGAGACGAATTATAATTCAATTACCGGCTACTATGTTCTTGTTTTAATAGATCAAAATTCAACAAATATAATTAGAAATTATTTTAATTGTGAGAGGCTCCCTTGTGGGACGCCTATGTACGATTACAGCGGAAACAATACCTACCTGTGAAAAGACAAATTGGGGTAATTTGAGCTTATTTTTCCACACATTTGACACTGTCCTACCATATTGAAAATTCGCAGATTCAAAAGTACGTTAAACAAAAGCAAAAACTACTGAAAAACACTGAGAAGTACACTGGACTTGATTCCGACTTCAAACACACCGTAAGCTAAACGTAGTACGCTATAACGGACCAAGGGCCGTCGCGAGGAGTGGTGGGACGGACGGCTCATTTTCATTCTGGACGACTAGCAGCGATGTTGCCAATAGTTCTAGACGTTTCAGCCCATTAAACAGTAAACATGTCCTTTAATAGTAACGCATATATCCTCTGGTTAATAACATATTATTACGCATGCTTCTTTAAAAATAAACTATTAATTTAATTAAGAAATTGAGATTTATTGATATCCGGTGAAGGTTTTAAAGTCACCTTTTCTGCAAATCAAACTAAGTAGATAGGCGCAAATTTGAGATGTGGCAATGTCGCCTTCTCTATCTCAGTTGGTTTTTACAATACGTAGTCAACCTCCGATTGTTTGATCGGGTTAAAATGCACAATGTGATATCTGTTCTTACTAAATCTATGGTTAATTCCGACTTGTCGGAAAGTGTCGGTTAGATATTAAGTCCCGAACGGGAGATAGCGGCCTGCGTGCAATGGTAGTACTTTCGTACCACCGAGGTGCACTATCGATAGTAAAAGGATGGTAAAAGGCTTTTTTTCAGGCAAGCCAAATTATAAAATATAAATGCAGTCGAACATTGTTCTTTTCAGAACCTCTTTTACTGTGAAGTGTACAAGATAGATTATCTGATAGCGGCAAAAAACTCGCAACTTTTTTAGCATAGTTTGAACGGGAAAGCGGTAGTAATGACCCTTTATGTCCTTTCAGTGCTGTTAAGAAGGTGAGTTTTGTTGATGTAAATAATAACTGTTTATATATTTATAATTATTTTTTTTTTCCTAAAATATTTTAATTAAAAGAAAATATGTAAAAGACGGCAACGCTGTTCAAGCTTAATCACGGTGACTAAAAATTTATTTGGTATGAACTGTAAAATAAAAATATGTTAAAAAGTTCATTAAATTTTAGGATAAGTATGATATTATGCAGTTTAATTTGTATCGGTCAATTTAATACGAAAATTCAAATACAATACATAATCTGGAAAAGCACATCTACATTATTCAGTAAGTTATCTACAATAAAGTTATGACTAATTTTACCAAAATTTAAAGTTTGTAGGACACATTATTTGTTCAAAAAAATGACTCAAGTTAGAAATTTTGCATAATTGCTGTATGTCCAGCAAATTGAATTGAAAAGTTAATCTAGCCAATTTGTAGAGAAGAAATAGTAGCAATAAACTGCAAAATTATTTTCATTTTTAATTTCTTTTAATTATAAGATTTTCGGAAAACCCTAAAAATCGTTATTTTTAAGTTTTTTTTGTGCCGCCGTAATTTACTTTAAATTCCAGTAAAACACCTGTTCTAAATTAAAAGACCTGGGATTTGAACATTACCGTTATTGCGGATTTAACTCGAATCACCCAAATTGGTAAATAATTTGCAGAGCTAGGCGCGCACGTAGAATTTCTAATGTAATTTTTTCTTCCGACTTTCCGACAAAGTAAAATTTAACCGCTTCATTTGAAAGTTTCTCGCTTCATGAATTATATATTGTATACATTTTATTAGGAATGCCTGGAAATTTACAGATTTGAAATGAATGCGGATTTAGAATTTTTTAGAATTTAGAATGAGTGGGAGGGGGGTTAATCACTTCGACCTTACAGATCCATTGTGTCCCCCTTTCTTGAATCATAACTCATCATACAGTCCCAGGGCTTTGACAAAAGCCAGTATCTGGGACGGTTTTATAGAGGGTAGTTCTCCATCTCCAATATCAGTCGTACCAAAATTCATGGCACGAATGGTTGTCGTCTCGGCGCACTCAGTGATGAGGTGTACTGGTGTTTCACCATCTTCCCCACAGAATCTGCATTTGCCGTTTCTTCTTAGTTTCAATCTACTGAGGTGTTCATTGAGGAGACAGTGTCCTGTTAAAAACCCCGTGACAATCCGAAGATTGTTCTTACTCAGACCCAGGAAGATCTGTGATTTTTCTTGATCATAAGCCCTCAGAAACTTCTTCGAGTGTCCTAGACCATTGCAAGATTTCCATTCTAGGTTGCGGATGGAATCTTCCAAGTTCTTGTGTTCCGCCTTGAGTTGGTTACCACTTGGAAAGCAGAACGGTTCTGGTCCAGTTAGTGGAGTGTTCGCTCCTTTCCTAGCTAGATTATTTGCTTTTTCATTGCCTTCTATCCCTTGGTGAGCAGGCACCCAGTGTAGGAGGACTTTGTTTTCTTTGCCTAATTTATTCAGCTTCTCTATGCATGAATGCGGATAGAGAAGACGTCTTTAATCTTTATATTTATATAATAACTATAAATATTTTTTCCCCCAAAAAAATAATCCTGTCTAAGTTAAAGTTGCACAGGCATTGGCATTTTTTCAGAGAAACTATACATCCGACGATCTTTAAGGCCATCGGATGGCTGTAATGTTCTACAAGCAGAGGTTTACGCCATAAACGAAGCACCCAGTTGTATACGATGGAAAATTGCTGATAGACCAATAGGAGATATCTTGATATACTCTGACAGCTTGGGCGCTTTAAGAAGCATCACCATGCAACCAGTAAGATTGAAAAATGTGGTGGACTGCCGAGAAGCACTGTCCCATATAACACGTCCAAATGAAATTACGTTTCTACAAGGGAGACACATGAGAAACAACATATGTTAAAGTGAACCTAAGTGTTCATCTAGTTCTAACATATACATATGAGATACACGCAGGTTTATATTGATAGAATTGTGTGATACAGTGGTTACTAGTTGTATACCGTATGCACTCAAGATTCTAAAGGGTTTTTTGTAACGTAACAAATAATTATTAAAATGATGAAATCTGACGTCGATATATGAGACATACAATGTATAAGTCATATGTATGTGTGATACTTCGTATCATAGTTGTGCCTATAGTACACACCTTGTAAAAATGTGACGTATACACATAATATAAATATCTATATAGACACTTTGTAATAGTGTACTGTTGTGTCTACATTCTAACATGAAATGAAGGTGTGCGCATGCGCGGATAGCCTCAGCGTAGACACACCGACCAAGTGTATCTTATGTGTCCCTCTCCTTTCTCCTTTCTAGGAGTGGTATGTGTTAGCAGCCATTATTGTTTTATCATTCGGAAGCTCTATATAAATGTTCTGTTTATGTGTGTAGTTTTAAAAGAGATTTTAAGGTAAGTACAAGTTTTTTAATTATCTTGTTATACCTTCCTAAGAGTATTATTAATATTATAGCAGCGACTCTTCCCTTACTCGATACCCAATTTACGAAATTTTGACTCCAATGAATGAAAACTCCAAATATTCTCGTATAATGATAAAGAGGTTAGCTGAGTTAGCTCTGCAATATAATTTTTCTTAATTTGGAAATAATAAAAATCTAAATGGACCAGAGAAAGAAAGATTTAAACACTTCAAAGAACTTCTTACACTGATATTCGGTAAGTTATTGATGGATCGATATACAGATATGTTTAATATTCAATAATCAGTTTCATATAAAATTTAAGGGTGAGATTGTTAATCTGGAAATAAAATACAACAAAGTCCAACAGAGTGCTCGATGAATGAGCGTGCTAATAAACCAACTGCTTGGAGGGAAAAGAGGAGAAAAAAATGACTAAACGAGGTCCACCAAATCGTGGCGATATACCAGTGTTTACTATTTTAGTATGTTGTTATTCTAGGTCTAGGTACTTATATTTTTAATACATTTTGATGCAAATTCTGTTGTTTTAAAGTGTTTTCTTACTTCTGGTTTCTGCAGTGTAAATAATTATTATTATTGTGTTATTTGCGCTATTGCGTTCCATGATATAAAGAAATATAAGAATTTTATTTTTTAACCACTTAATCCATTTTATGAAAGAAAAATGGTACATTTAATACAAAACAAAAATGGACAATTTTAAGGCTACTTCTCTTGAACTTACGATCGAGATACTTTTGGAAAATACAAAGTTTTGCATTCTAATTTTCGTTCTAAAAGATATAATTGGTATCATTGAATAAATATTTCTTAAAAAGAACGAAAAGTTAGGCATCAAAACTTGTATTATTTAAATTCGTTCATAAGAAGTAGTTTATCTACCACAAGATGTACAGGGTCCGGCAATAGTACGTCGGGCATCTGTAGCTCCGAGAATAAAAACTTGAGAATTTTGTTTAAGTGCAAACCTAAAGTATGTATCAGAATGTATTTCAGGAAAATATTTTAACTTCTATAGGGTGGCTCAAAAAGTGTGAGTGGACCTGGATGATTTTTTTAATTGGTAAGGTAATAACACCCTGTATATTATTGCATTTTTGGATTCCTTTCAGATCACTTTACATAACCCTAAGATATGAATAAATATATTTCGATAGTTTTAGAGATATTAAAAAATAAATCAAAAATATATATTTTTCACCTCTTCTTAAAAAATTATTAAAAATTAAAAATACAGGAACTGTTCTGAAATCAAAACTATATTAGGTATTTACTTTAGATGGTCTGTTCTTACTTTGCTATAAATATGGTAATCGTAAATCATACAGGATGTTCAATATTCTACGGCAAACTTTCTAAAATATAAATATTTTTTCTTTGTTTTTTTAAATGGGACACACTGTATATTATTTTTTTATTAGATGGAGAGTTAAAAACTGAACATTTTTTGTATTTAGAGTATTTCAAACTTTTTAACGGTTTCGCAGATACACGCAGTATTAATTCATATTGCGTTTTCAATGGTAAAATACGAGAAAAAATCATTAGGTGGCTTTGATAAAAAATTTACTGTGGAAAATGCCATATGAAATATAAAACCGCAAATATCTGCGAAAGCGTTAAAAATTTTGAAATACTATAAACCAAAAATGTTTATTTTTAATTTTCCATCTATTGAAAAAAATAATATACAAGGTGTTCCATTTAAAAAGAAAAATTATTTTATATTTTAGAAAGTTTGGCGTAGAATTTTGAACATCCTGTATGATTTACGATTTTCATATTTATAGCAAAAGCAAAAACAGTACAGACCATCTAAAGTAAATATCTAATATAGTTTTGATTTCAGAACAGTTCTTGTATTTTTAATAATTTTCAAGGGCTGAAAAATATATATGTTTTTGTTATTTTTTAATATCTCTGAAACTATCGAAATATATTTATTCATATCTTATGTAAAATGATCTGAAAGGAATCCAAAAATGCAATAATACAGGGTATTCATTTAAAAATCATCCAGGTCACTCACACTTTTGAGCCACCCTATAGAAGTAAAATATTTTCCTGAAATACATCCTGGTACATACTTTAGGTTTGCACTTATACCAAATTCTTAAGTTTTTATTCTTGGAGCTACAGATGCCGACACTATTGCCGGACCCTGTATATACGAAGCAAAATACATACGTATACACGCGGTAGTCACAACTGCAATGTGTAAACATAATTTAAAGGTAATACACAAGCACTGTGTATCCTACGGCACACTGTGTATCTCTTACTTTGTGTATACGTAAATGATATACTGTGGCTACATTGTGAGGCGGACGTTTAACCTTTGTGCATACGTGTTAAACATAATGTGTAAACGTAGCATATTTACATCGGGGGAATTGTGTCACCCTGTGTCTACATCTAATAATGTAAACACATCGTAAATGTGATTTGATGTGCTGTATGGGGTCCTGGCTGCGTCAAGGCGGGGCTACTCTGTGCTGGGTGCCAGGCCACAGCAATGTGATATGCAACCAAGAAGCAGACAGACTCGCCAAAGAGGGGGCCAGGGGAGAGACCGTGGCAGATGACCCACCACTTGTGACGATCAATACCCTGAAGAAAGTTATAAAAACTACCATAAAGGCCAAGCAGCAAGAGACGTGGAAAAACCGTGAGGTCTGCGTTACAGATCGAAATTAAAACATAAAAACATGTACTCCATTGTGGAAAAAGAGAAAAAAAAACGTTTGCTGGTAACAGTTTTCATTGGTCTCCTGTTGGGTATGGGTAGTGGCTGTTATTACATTTATTCCTAAAACAAATCATCTTTGTAATGCGTATAATAAATTATTATAAAATCGCATAAGAAAAATATCTGTATTAGTACTTACCATATGTCCTTCCTTTTGCTTTTTTAATTATAGTACTATAAAAACTTGAAGAATGCTTTAATGCGAAAACTGCAGAACAAAATCTAAACAATAAAGTAAGGTTATGTTCTCATATTTGTCAGAATATCAAATAAATTATGGAAACTTTTCAAGCACAAAACGGGTACGAGATCTGTAAATGTGAGCTACATCTGTTTCTTAAAAGTTTCGAAAAATTTGTGACACTAAGATCTTTATTGTTACGTATAGCTTATGTAGCGAAACCATATTTTGATAAAATGTTTCGAAACAAAAAGCGATTTATGTTACAAAACATCTGTATAGAAAATGTGACGAAACTGTTTCGCAGCAGAGATTTTGTTTCGATTTTGTGCCTAAAAATGCTACTTAGGTACCTTCTTTTCAAAAATTAGTTTTTCTTTATTATTGATTATACTTAATTGAACTACCTAATCTCTTGTTCTATGAAGCTTTGTAATAAATCTTCCTGTTTATATTTGATCCCCTCACGTATAAAGGAATATCATTAGCAAAGACGACAGGAAGAAGCCTTTCTATGACAGGCACTATATAAATTCCGGCTATCTCAAATAGAACAAATTTAGTTAATATCTGGACCCCGAGCCAGGCCCTACAAACTTGCCATCATCGAGAATCCATTCAGCAGCGGCTAAAAGTTGCGTGACCTAATCTAACAGATTCCATTCGCTGTCGTCGACCCTTTGCCTTTAATTTTGCCGAGTAATCCATCTATTCTTGACCCTTATAAATAATACCTTAACCGCTGCCTAGTTGGATAGTGATCAAATTATGTTTTGATGTGATGATTTAAATACGAAATTGATAGGTTTTGTTGAAAACTGTTTGAATACAAAGATTAAGGAAGGAGCATATTAACAAACTTGAGTGCTGTTCTAATTTTATTTTTCCATAGCAACTGTTAAAATTGTCTTATATCTATCAAAAATAGTAGATAAAATAGTACTTTAACCGCAAAGGTAGATTAAATGATACTTTAACAGCTAGGATAGGTTAAAAACTTTATTTCTTCTCCCACATTTTTTAATTGCTTCCATTTTTGAAAATTTTTGTATTCCTTTTCATAAGTTATTCGGGATTTAAATGGAAGTAGTTTGGATATGGCGTTTGTCGCCTCAGCCTGAATATCTGTTGGTAATTTATTTATTTTGTTTTGAGCCATTTCTGGCTCCAATTCAATCAGCAATCGACACGAAAGAGAATTAAAAAATATTGACCATAGACTAATGTCACGTACTAGAGATAGATTGGACACTGATATAAAAAAAATAAGTCCTTCATTTAGAGCCACCTGGTGATCCGGAAGAAACTAATGGAGAATTTTGGCATGACACAATTTTAGCGTTCCCTTATTTATTAACGCTAACTAAAACGGTAACGTTATTAAAGCACAAAATGATTCCTTGTAAAATATAAAAAAATATAGACTTGTTTACTATATCTTATGTTTTATTAAATCATTAGAAGTGTAACATATTCAAAACTAAAAATAAAATTATGAATACATAGGTACATTTTAAACACCAACAATAGAGCACATAGCGCATATTTTTTTTGATTTAACAAATAAATTATAATATAGTAAAAATATTATAGTCTACTAATTTACTGTTACTAAAAATACTATTTTACCAACTATGTATTTACTTATTTATGATTAAACATTTTTTTAATTCGTTCATAAATATATTATTCCTAAGATGTTTAAAAAAATGCCTTTAATAAAAAAGTTTAGTATCTAACACGAAAACGGTGATCGACAGTAAATATCAAAATGCACAAACTAATAAAAACACAAACTATAAACACAAATCACCGAACTTTTCGGCAAATCAGGAATATCTGAATTAATAATTATTTAAAAATAATTTGACGGATCACCAACATTTTGACAACTAGATCAAAACTAGACCATAGATGATAGTAAATATAGAAGCTGTTATGTCATCTTCGTATATAAATTAGAAACCTGTACTTTCATGTGTTCTGCGCCGTCTGGCGATGCGGAAGAAACTAAATTTGTAGTCCCATAAAATTACAATTGAGTGTCTAGGGCCTGATACTGAGTCAAAACTGACAACTAAAGAGAGGGCTTTATTTATTTGTCAAATTACATAGAAACCAACGCCAACCCAGCACAATATTTTTTCTACTCGTAATAAATTCCTTGAAATAATAATTTCTGAATATTTTTTAATTCCATAAACTCACTATGGAAAAAAATATTGTTTTATACACGACGATAAAATTGCATTATCGTCCCCCGAAATTAATTCTTAATTAATCTTTTCGGTCGACAATAAAATACAATTTTATCGTCTTGTATAAAAAATAACTATTAACCACCTAATTTTTCCGTAATTTATCATAATATATTCTACCATTTCCTTCCAGATATTGGGAACGTTCGGACGGCAGGCTGATGGAAAGCAGCGACAAGTTCCGCATCGACAATTCCAAAGTGAAATATCGATACAAGTCGCGCATGCAGCTCAACATCTCCAGGGTCACCTACCACGACATGCAATACCTGTACTACTGTATCAGCAAGAACGAGCTGCAAATGACACGGGGCGAATTTAAGCTGTACGGTGAGTATAGCTGGCTTTGACGTGTTTGAAAGATTAAGGGGGTGTGTTTCTTTGAAGTTATCGTGCGAAATAGCTTAAGGAAATTGATGTTTATAGTAAATTTTATAAAATTTATATTTTAAGTAAGATTTTTTCGTATACCGGGTGCGTCTCAAAAGTGGCTCACCCCTATAATTTTTTTATTTTTTCAGATAAGAAAACGGGATTTGGTATGTTAGTTTATGACATAAATTAGGATTGATTGTCGGTATTCAATTGTTTTCGGTCACTTCCTGTTTCACCGGAACTGACTACAACTTTTGATTTTTAAATGGCACCCTCAGTATTTTTTTACTTTATTCGATAGAAAATGAGACTCTGAATCGAATCATATGTCAACTTTTAGCATATTCGCTCAAAAACACGTTGCATTTTAAATTTCAATCTAGAGTGCCATGTCTGTGTTAAAAACACTAATTTTTAATCGAGGAGCCTTGGAAAAGTATATTTGATCGTCTAATGTTTTTAGTGTCTTGTCCTGGTCGGTTCAAAGATGCCCAAATCGTATTTTTAATCATATCTCAATTTTTTCAAATGGAACGAGGGTGGCTTATTAGCATATTTGGACAAAGCATTATTCTACGAATACCACACACTTGGTATTTCGAGTCAAATTGTCGTTATGAACCGCATATTATAATTTCAAATAAACCATATGCGAAAATGTCAAAAGTTGGCATATGATATATCATTCTATTCAGAGTGTCATTTTCTATCGAATAAAATAAAAAATATCGAGGGTGCAATTTAAAAATCAAAAGTTGTAGTAATTTCCGGTGAAACCGGAAGTGACCGAAAACAATTGAATATGTCAATCAATCCTAATTTATGTCATATACTAACATATCAAATTTCGTTTTTTTATCTAAAAAAATAAAAAAGTTATAGGGGTCAAAAATCTACAAAAAAACTTATTGTTTGTATATACCACTGCGTGAAGAAACTACTTGTTTTTCTTCGTCAAAATATTCAGAACCGTCAACGGTTTACAGGGTGGTACGAACTGTATTCCGGAAACTTCGGCAGCATATTCTGCAAATGATGAAAATAAGTAAAGAAGTTCGTGTATAGAGATACACGGTGTAGAAGTTTCATTTTTTAATTTTTTCGATTTAATATTTTTTATTATTTGAAGGGTCGGCCGTAACAACGTTGTATATAACAAAAGAAGTGAATGGAATAAATCACGAAAAACGATAAGATGTCATTTAGGTGATGATAAAACTTCGTATTTAGTATAGTTTACTATATATACTATTTATAATTTTTAAAAATGCTTATTACGAAATATCCAACTATAGAGGTCATTATTGTGCAAAATGCATGTAACAACGTTGTATGTTCATGGCACTTACAACGTTGTTACACGTAAGCAATGTGTATTAAATTAGTTTCTGACTGACAAATATTGCTCTCCAGCATCTCTTGAACGTTTGCTCGCGTTTTGTTTCCAGTTCTCTATATTTAGTTTCTATATAATCGATATATTTTTGTAACGTTTTCTTGACACAATGCAAACGGCAGCTTTTCGTCTTTGCGAGCAGTCGTAGGTTCGTTTTTTATTTTTTTATTAGGTGTTAATGTATAATTATTCAATAAAACAATAATAATTGGGCGCCAGAACATTCACTCAGAAATAATAGTTAAATTTATTTATAATTAAAAAAATATTAGACAAGGACAGTAATTGATGGATGAAGTTAGGTTTTTAAAATGTATTAATACTTAAAAATAATAAGTAATGAAAATTTAAATGTATGACATAAAAAAAATAGTGTCACTTGTTCTGTTGATTAAGAATCATTGATATATTAATATTAAATTACGCAAAATAAAGTTAAATAAGTACCTCAAACTAACGCAGTTCATGAACCTTGTTGTATGCGCACATAATTCCGTAAATCAATCGAAAGTTAATTAAATAAATATGTCAAGTGACATCATCATAAAATACTTGACAAGCTATTAAAATATATAAAAATTTGTATATTTAAAATTAAGAAAACTATATTTTAATAATGAAATTCAAAAATGATATCTAATAATTACATAATTAATTATGTAATTCGTCAACAGTAAGTAAATAGATTTGAAATGAGTTAATAAAAAAATATGAAATCTGGCCTGATTATCCGGTGCAATTCCAGGCTTTAGCTCATTCTTCTGGATGGTGTGTGGACGTCAGGTGTGGGAGCTCATCCCAAACCAATCTACCACAGCCTCGAACAGCCCCTTACAATACCACCAGCCATGTGGAAATCAAACATCGATCATAGATACAGGCTCTCGTACCTCAAACCACCAATCACGACATATAACTCGCCATGTAACTGGACGGTAAAACCCAAGACACAGGACACAACTTATGCACAAAATGCATTTTAGAAATTTTAGAACTTACCTCACGATGCTGAGGGTTTACTCAAAAATTAAACTCATGACAGGACAACCAAAACCACGTTTAGAAAATCTGTAAAGAGATAAGGTTGAACCAAAGGAGTAAAAATATGATGAAGATCAAACTTACCACCAAAATACCCATGAAAACTTAAAATTGATTCCTTCCCCAAATGCCAGGAACCATTAGGAAATTAGATTCCAAAGGTTAATAGGGTAAAAAGGTTGAAACTTTTTCGGATGACTTCAGATAAGTATGTCGATGTTTAAGCCACGAAATCTGAATCAAAAATGGTGACTTCCGATAGTCAAAAAGATGCTCTAGTTCTGCGCCGACAAGGGCAAGTACGATCAACAGAGTGTCCGAAATTAGTCAGAACCAGGGCCATGTAAGTGAAATATTAAAAATGGTTCCAGCAAAAATTTCCCAATTATGACGGGTGATGGCGCTGATCGTCAAAATTTTTGTACAGGGATTTTGCTTACCGACAATACGACGTGAGCTACGACCGGACCAGGACCAATCAGAATGATCAGTCTTTCTTGGACATTTGCCGCGGAAGTGTTGTGTTAATTTCTGTTGTGATAAGTGTGGTTGTGTTTGCAGTTTGATTTTTCGGTTTTGATATTATGTTAAAATTAATTTTGAAGTATTGTAATCACCTGTTTTGATGTAATAGTACTTTTTTTAGTTCTATGATCTGATATGTTATGATTTGTTAATGTTTGTTTAACAATGTTATACCAAAGAGGTTATACTTAATATATCAATTTGCATAGCCTAACTTTTTTATCAATAAACTTTGTAGATTTTCAGATTATTTAATTCCTTTTGTTTCCGTTTGTCATTTTATTTTTAAGACATATTATGTGATTGTTTCATATAATATGTTTTAAAAATAAAATTGCAAATAGCGAATTAAAATAAAAAGTGTATTTTACAATTCCCCCCGGCCCCGCACCCTTTTGGCTAACCTGTAAATGTCAGCTTTGTCGAGAGATGGCGTTACGAAAATGGAACCGATTTATTACAAGGAACTTGGGCTTCTTTTTCGTTAGTATATTCTGTGGTCAGAACTAATTCGGTAGGGTGTATGTTGGGTTGCCAATAGTATCGTTTTATTAAAACGTTACATTTTTGTTTCGATATATACTACGATAATATATTCAAATATGCTTATAAAACGTTATTTTAAGGAAACATCACATTTCAGCAAAATGTTACATACAACGTTGTTACGGCCAACCCTTTATGTCGATTTTTCCAAATAATTTCTGAAGTCACGTCAATATATGGATGAAAATTGATGTCTAGAAGTTTTTTAACATGAGAAATTTGACTTTGATGTCAATATGACTCCTACTTGTAGAGGGCGCCACCTACATATTTTTTTAACTGGTCTGAAGAGTAATAACTGTTCGTTTATACCTGTAACTACCAAGTAAAAAAATATCCATTTACGAGGTTTTTTACGTAAAAAAAGGTCTTTTGGTAAAAATCGCTAGGAGTAATGCTTCTCGAGATATTTGGAATAGAAATTATCAATACCTGTCGTCATTGACATAAATTAAACATGTTGACTAAATAGTTATTAGACTGAAATCATAAATTTGAAATATTTTTGTGCTAGAAGTTCAACAGAAACTGTTTTATCATCATTTTTTCGAAGAAAAATGTATGCTCGTAGCGGTTTTTACCAAGAGGCATTTTTTCCGTAAAAAAACATAGAAATGTATATTTTTTCACTCAGTAGTTTAATACAGGTACGGACGAAAAGTTATTATTCTTCAAATCAGTTAAAAAATATGGTAGAGGTGGCCCTCTACAAGTAGGAGCCATATTGACATCAAAATCAAATTTTTTATGCCAAAAATCATCCAGACACAAATTTTCATCCAAATATTGACGTTACTTCAGAAATTATTTGAAAAAAATCGAAATAAATATGAACCTTCTACACCCTGTATCTCCGAAAGTAAGCATTTTAGAACATACATTTATACGAACTTTTTTACTTATTTTAATTTGCAGAACATACTGCCGAAATTTCCGAAATACAGTTTGGACCACCCTGTATATAAATTAAATTATTTCAAATAATGCGCTTTTAAACTAGGTTGATTTGTGTTATAAAGTTAGATAATGCATTTTTTACCTTATTTGTGAAAATAAGTATGGACTATAATATTTTAAAAGCTCATAAGGCCACTGTTACACTATCAAATTTCTTTGTCAAAGATCTTTTATAAAATCACACATATTACACTGTCAAAATCTTTGACAAAGAAATTTGACAGTGTAATAGCGGCCTCAAAAGGCCAACAAAATAAAAAATAATATACAGTGTGTCCCGTTAAAAAAAAGTCATATTAGTTATTTTAATAAAGCACGCTTTTAGATGTTTCAAAAAACTTTTAATAAGAGTAACTTTAACTCTACATATATGTTTCGGCTTGTTAGGCCTTTTTCAAGAGTTTTTTAAGAACTAATCGTCTAACTACACTGTAACTATATATATATTTGCTATGGGGGTGGGTTCAGAGAGTTTACAATAGGGGTAATAAAAATGTGTTTAGAAATCCTTGTTGGTCGTTAACATTATTTTCGTTTTTAACAGATTTTAGTATTTCTAACTGTTCAATGTGATTTAAACGTCTACCTTTTGTTTCTCTGTGTAGTAACTTAATTGAGTTTTCATTAATTTTGTGATTATTTACTATACAATGAGTTGCAAGACCAGAACTATGCTGGAGATTATTAATATACTTTACATGTTCTTTAATCCTTATATCTAAATTTCTACCTGTTTGGCCTATGTACACGGCATCACAGTATTGCAATCCACCCTATATACACCCGACTTATTTTTGACATTAGTTTTGTCTTTATTATTTAATAAAATTTGACCTAAATTTCTTTTATTTACGTTAATAGTTTTACATCCTATTTTATTGAGATTATTTGATATTTTGTTAGTTAAATTAGGAATGTAGTTTAAAGGTTGATAATTGTTATTGTCTTTAGAATTAGCGGATTAAAAATTTTTCATTAATATTTTGTTTTGTTTTTTCTTTAGCATATTATCAATAAGGGAACACTTATATCCATTGTTGATGGCGATCTGTTTAATAATATTTAACTCTTTTTTAAAATTCTCTGGGCTCAGTGGAAACATTACTAATCTATGAATTAAACTATGAAAGGGTGACATTTTGATTTGCCAGGATTGGTGTGATTGACTATGTATTACAGTGTCTGTGGTAGTGGGTTTTCTGTAAATATCAAATTGTAATCTATTAGACTGTTTTATAATTGTAACATGAAGAAAATTGATGGTATTAATACCTTTTTCAATAGTAAATTGTATTCTCGGGTTAATTGAATTTAATAATGTTAAACAAATCGCCATCAACAATGGATATAAGTGTTCCCTTATTGATAATATGCTAAAGAAAAAACAAAAGAGAATATTAATGAAAAATTTTTATTCCGCTAATTCTAAAGACAATAACAATTATCGACATTTAAACTACATTCCCAATTTAACTAACAAAATATCAAATAATCTCAATAAAATAGGATGTAAAACTATTAACGTCCAACCAACAAGGATTTCTAAACACATTTTTTATTACCCCTATTGTAAACTCTCTGAACCCACCCCCATAGCAAATATATATATATATATATATATATATATATATATATATATATATATATATATATATATATATATATATATATATATATATATATATATATAGTTACAGTGTAGTTAGACGATTAGTTCTTAAAAAACTCTTGAAAAAGGCCTAACAAGCCGAAACATATATGTAGAGTTAAAGTTACTCTTATTAAAAGTTTTTTGAAACATCTAAAAGCGTGCTTTATTAAAATACTAATATTTCAACGATGTTTCACAAGGAACCAACCACAGCTTCAGTACAATTTATAAAAAAGTCATATTCCGAAACTGGCAATTCTCAGCGAGAAACCAGTTTACACCACTGGATTCTACGTAAAAATCTCTACAGGGCTTATATTTTCCCTTTTCAATAAGTTATAAGATAACCAAGATAAAATTGGTGGTCGAAAAATGCAACATTTGTAAATTTGTCCTGTATTTCAAGAACTAAGTAGGCTAGCACAAATTAGCACAGTGATGTGAAAACTGCATCTTTGAATTTCTACTCAAAAACGTGAAACTCCATAAAATACACGAAAATGGGACACCCGGTACATGAATAATTATCTGTAGATCTTGTTGTTTTCAGAAATTGATCCTCGCGAACCTACTTCCGTCAGAAACACGTACAAACCGACCATATTCGGCATTCAGCCTCCGGACAGGGTCGCCATGGAGGACTTATGCGAGCCGATCCAGTGTCCCAAGTGCGACATTAAGGAGGTGAAATGTAGTCTCGGAGGGGTGTCCCTAATCGACCTAATAAGCAGATGGGAAGTGAGACCGTATGGAGATACGAAGTATCCCACTGTAAACTTGACCAGGGGAATAGGTAAGTGATGTTAATATATTTTACAAGATTTAACTGAGAATAGTTGAAGGTGTCAGTGTATTTTTCACTCACAGCAAAACAAATTATCGATCCAAAAAGTTTAGCAAATTATGTCAATTCATTAACATAATTTTTTTGACTTAGTTATTGTGTGAAATCGACATATTTTTTGGTATAAAACAATACTATTTTTGGATACAACTATAGTGTTTAGCATGGAAAATAAATACTTAATCACAACTTATTTTTAACCCAGCATTCAAAGCAAGGTTAGAAATTGTACGTTATCGGCTAAGTAAATTTTAATAAATACATATTCACAATTTTGAGCATCTTTTAATAATTTATTAAATAGCACAAACGTGTAGTTGGACACTATACAGGGTGGTCCGAACTGTATTCCGGAAACTTCGACAGCATATTCTGCAGATAAAAATAAGTAAAAATGTTCTTATAAATGTATATCCTAAAATGCTTAGTTTCGGAGATACAGGGTGTAGAAATTTCATTTTTATTTTGATTTTTTCCACATAATTTCTGAAGTATCGTCAATATTTGGAGGAAAATTGGTGTCTGGGAGTTTTTTGACATGAGAAATTTGATTTTGATGTCAATATGACTCATACTGCTAGAGGGCGCCACCTACACATTTTTTATCTGGTTTGAAAAGTAATAACTTTTCGTTCGTACCTGTATAAAACTAATCAGTAAAAAATATACATTTCCGACGTTTTTTGCGTAAAAAATGTCTCTTGGCAAAAATCGCTACGAGTAATGGTTCTCGAGATATTTGGAATCATATATATAATATTTGGAAAATTAAACATGTTGACTCTAAATAGTTATTAGACTGAAATCATAAATTTGAAGTGTTTTTGTGCCAAAAGTTCAACAGAAACTGTTTTATCATTATTTTTTCGAAAAAAAAAATTACCATTAATGTAAAAACAGTTTCAGGTTTATCATTATTTTTTCGAAAAAAAAAAATGATCATTAATTTAAAAACATAAAAAGTTCCCAAATTTATCATTTCAGTCAAGTAACTATCTATACAACATGTTTATTTTTTGTCAATAATGACATGTATTGACTATTTCCATTCTAATTATCTTGAGAACGCTTGCTCGTAGCAATTTTTACCAAGAGACATTTTTTTAAGTGGAAAATCACGAAAATGTATATTTTTTCACTCAGTAGTTTTATACAGGTACGGACGAAAAGTTATTACTCTTCAAAACAGTTAAGACACATGTAGGTGGCGCCACCTGCAAGTAAGAGTCATATTGATATCAAAATGAAATTTGTCATGTGAAAAAACTTCCAGACACCAATTTTCAGTTAAATATTCACGTTGCTTCAGTAATTATTTAGAAAAAATCGAAATAAAAATGAAACTTCTATACCCTGTATCTCCAAAATTAAGTATTTTAGGACATACATTTATACAAACTGTTTAACTTATTTTTATCTGCAAAATATGCTGCCGAAGTTTCCGGAATACAGTTCGGACCACCCTGTATATACACGTGCCTGTCAAAATTTTATTCGAATCACTAAAAGTACTTGGAAGAAAAGTATAATAAATCGAAAGATTATTAAGACTTTCAACACCCTGTAGCTACGAAACAAAGCAAAATCGGACCTATATTGATACGAAAAATAAATCTTATTTTTACCTGAGGAATCTCCTCACGAGAGATGGCACATTTTTTTCAAACACCCGGTATATTCATAATTATACACTCCCATGCAAAAAATTCCGGTGCTTTAAAAATTTGATCAGCTTCAATGATAGATATAATAATAACTTTTTATTTTTTTATCCTATTTTTATGATTAATTTTCCAATTTGTCAGATCGATTAAATGAAATTTATTTTTGTTATTTTAATAATTAACATTTTTTTGTTTGGGCGATATTATACATATTACCAAAATTATATTATTGGTCATAATTACACAAACCCTGTAAGATATTTGAGGTGGATATTTTTGCTTTACAGATTGTGTACTTTACGCTGTTGGAAAGCCAGTTTATCATCGATATTCCGATTACACTTACGGATGTTGGATGAAAGATCCTGCTTCAGAGTCAGACGGCGAGAAGACATGGGTTACAACTGAGAGCGATTCCTCTACGTTGTTTGAATTCAGGAATAAGACGATGTATCGGAAAAACCAATGGACAAAGTAAGATTGATGATAAATACAGAAGCTGGTAACAATTTTAATATTACATTGTAAGAAATGCATTTATCAAATATTTTTTGTGTATAATAGGTATCGGTAAATTTTCTTTAGTTTTTCTTATACAGGGTGTCCCAGAAATAAGTGCAAATATTTTAAGGGGTGGTAGATCCCGATAAAAGAAACATATTTTCTCTTTATCGCTTTCAGTAAGTTATTTTAAGAAAAAAATTTGAGAACTACTGGATCTTTTCTGGATTTTCTTTCTTGTAAATTTAATATAATGTAATGTTTTTAACTAAAAACTAAAAAAAATTCAAAAAATTTCAAATTTTTTTTTTCGCGAAAAAACTTCATAGGCGTGTTTCTGGGGTTGAACTATACTCCCAGTTAAAATACTTGTACTTATTTCTGGGACACCCTGTATAGTATTATACAGGGTCCGGCAATAGTGCGTCGGGCATCTCTAGCTCCTAGAATAAAAAACTTAAGAATTTTCTTTAAATGCAAACCTAAAGTATGTACCAGGATGTATTTCAGAAAAATATGTTAACTTCTATAGGGTGGCTCAAAAAAGTGTTATTGGATCTGGATGATTTTTTTTTAAATGGAACACCCTGTATATTCTTGCATTTTTGGCTTTCTTTCACGCTACTTTACATTATCCTAAGATATGATTCTCTGTGAGTATCTCGGAAACTACTGGAGATAGAGAGTCGGTTAAATGGGGAAAGAATTGCAGTTTTGTGGGGTCATAAATATTCGCCTTTCAGATTTTTGAAAAAGTTCATGGGTTACTAGATATTTCGAAAAAAACAAATTTCGGCTATTTTAAAAATTGTCTCTAATTCCATTATAAGCTATTTTAGACAAAAAGTTTTCAGATAAAAGTTGTAGATAATCACATCCTTAATGAGACCGTGTCCTCCGTTTTTTTTTTCTAAAGCCATTTTTGATATATGACACAAACATATGTTTTTTTAAATGGAAACCATAGTTGGCCATGACTTCATAAAAAGCGCCATTTTTTAAGCCTTTTAGCGATATAAGCTATAATATGTTTTCTTCGAAAAATTACTGATTTATAGCCAATTCTTATCATTTTTAAACAATTTCACTAAGTTAGCCATGGAAACAGGTTTAATTGTCTTTGCTCTCATAAATGTGAGGCTGTCACATCCAATCTTTGTAAATTAAAATAAACAAAAATGGTAAATATGAATTTTTCAAATGAAGAAAAGCGTGTAGGATTATTGGTTCAACCTTTCTTGGCCATACATTTTCGAGGATACGTTGACTGGTGATTTTTAGAGAACGGTTTTCAAGACATGTTAGAAAAGTTAAATTTAGTTATAGCCAATTCTTATCTCTCTTGACTAATTTCACTTAGATTGCATGGTATTCTTATTCTGTTATGAATTATAACTTATAAAAAGTCAGAATATATTACTAAACGGTTCCAGACAATTTATATTACACAAACTAAAACTTAAAAAAATAATATCACTACATACACTTTAAGTTATTGTAGAAAATGTTCAAAAAATCCGCCATTGTTTTGCGTCGCATCTTTTTAAAACTGAATTAATATTTATTCTCACAGAAGGACTGGTAATTAAACTTTTCTCGTACCGCCAATGCGAGTGCCTCTCTTAATTCATAAGTTCTTTTGTAAACCCTTATTTTTAACTATACCGCTTAAAAATTCACAAAATGGATAGGTCAGGTGATCGAGGAGGCCCATGCAATTAGTCCACCTTCTTCCTATCCCCTGCGTTTGTATAATTATGATATAAATAATTTTTAAAATTTTTTCATTATGAAGGGGTTGGGGTGGTGTGTCATACTGAACCACTCAAGTTGTTCCTAGCTCAACTGTTGGAACCACTCCCCATTGATGCGCGAGTATCTACACGCTTTTCTTCATTTGAAAAAATTCATATTTACAATTTTTTGTTTATTATAATTTACAAAGTTTGGATGTGACAGCTTAACATTTCTGAGATCAATCTATGATTGAACTTGTTTCCATGGCTAATTAAGTGAAATTGTTTAAAAATGATAAGAATTGGCTATAACTCAGTAATTTTTCGAAGAAAAGATACTATAGCTTTATATCACTAAAAAAAAAGCTTAAAAATGGCGCTTTTTATGAAGTCATGGCCAACTATAGTTTCCATTTAAAAACATATGTTTGTCTCATATATCAAAAAATGGCAGGCTTTTAGAAAAACGGAGAACACGGTCTCATTAAGGTTGTGATTATCTACAACTTTTATCTGAAAACTTTTGTCTAAAAATAGCTTATAATGGAATTAGAGACAATTTTTAAAATAGCCGAAATTTGTTTTTTTCGAAATATCTAGTAAGCCATGAACTTTTTCAAAAATCTGAAAGGCGAATATTTATGACCCCACAAAACTGCAATTCTTTCCCCATTTAACCGACTCTCTATCTCCAGTAGTTTCCGAGATACCCATAGAGAACATCGTAGGAAACTCATCCTGTATATTTAGATAGTATCAGAGATATTAATAAATAAATCAAAAATATGTATTTTTCAGCACTACTTAAAAAAAATATTAAAAATACAAGAACTGTTCGAAAATCGAAACTGACTAGGTATTTACTTCAGATGCTATAAATATGGTAATCGTAAATCATACAGGATGTTCAAAATTCTACACCAAACTTTCTAAAATATATATTTTTTTTAAATGGAACACCCTGTATATTATTTTTTTATTAGATGGAGATTTAAAAAATGAACAATTTTTGTATTTAAAGTATTCCAAAGTTTTTAATAGTTTCGGAGATACACGCAGTATTATTTCATATGGCGTTTTCAATGGTAAAATTCGAGAGAGAAATCATTGGGTGGCTTTGATAACAATTTACTGTGGAAAATGCCATGTGAAATATAAAATTCCGAATATCTTCGAAACCGTTAAAAATTTTGAAATACTCTAAATACAAAAAATGTTCATTCTTAAATTCTCCATCTATTTCATCATCCATTCCATTTAAAAAAAAAACGAAGAAAAAATATTTTTTATTTTAGAAAGTTTGGCGTAGAATTTCGAACATCCTGTATGATGTACGATTTCCATATTTATAGCTAAAAGAAAGACTGAGAAATATAAATTTTTTATTTAATATCTCTGAAATTATCAAAATATATTTACTAATATTTTAGGATTATGTAAAGTGATCTGAAGAGAAGCCAAAAATGCAATAATACACAGGGTGTCCCCTTTAAAAAAATCATCCCGATCCACTTACTTTTTTGAGCCACCCTATAGAAGTTAAAATACTTTCCTGAAATACATCCTTGTACATATTTTAGGTTTGCACTTAAAAAAAATCTTAAGTTTTTTATTCTAGGAGCTACAACTGCCCGACTCACTATTGCCGGACCCTGTATAGTGCCGTAACATCTGGGCCGCTCCAAGTGAAACTAGTATCGTCCGCAAAGAGGCAGATTTTACCGCTAATGTCTAGATTTGCAATGTCGTTGATAAACACCAGAAACAAAATAGGTTCCTCGTTCTCTTACGTGAGGTTTGTAAAAATTAGAAATTAAAGACAATGACCCGCAGATACTTTGTATCATACCGATGTCAAATAAAACAATTGCATATAAGTAAACAAGTTAAATCCAAAAAATATTAATGTCTTATACTTGTATTCATTTAAAACTTCCCAATATGGCGGACTTCAGTATGGGAGGCTTAAAAAACGAAAATCTCTAGACTGGAATCGACTGTACTTCAAATCGTTCAAATTGATAATCTGTGGTAGATCCAATTGAACTCTGACACTTGGCTGACATTGACTTTTACGGTTCCCTTTTCTAAATATTTTCATTATTTTTTGAGTTTTTGTTCACAAATTCTACTTGATTTTGTTCTTTTATTTAACCTGCAGTCTGCAGTACTAATTTTATAGTTATAAATAATATTTTCATCGATCAAGAACTGAAGGAATATGCTGGAAGATATTAAAAATGTGTATAACGCTTAAAAAACGTATTAGAAAGCGTTGACTCGTCCACAAATTCCGTGGAAAAAATAAATTAGTCCAGATGTTTGTAAAAGGTCTCTAATTATTTTGAGAAGTTTCCTCGTATCAGTAATTTTCAGGTTTGTAATATGTATATGATAATAAATAGATTAAAACTTATATTTCAGGAAACAGCGTGGGCATTACAGTTTGTTGTAAATCAGTTTTAAAATATAAAGAAGGTTTAAAACAGGTTTAAAAGTTGAGTTAGTAGAGAAGACCTAAATAAGGTAATGTTGGTAATGACCAAAGATCAAATAACACTTGAAATATATAATTTGTACAATAATTGTAAGTAGTTTTTATGAATCTGTTTGATATCTATTGCATTGTTTTTACATATTTCTTGAAATATATATTTTTTTACTTTATAGGATACACAAAGAATAATAAAAAATACAGTTACTCACTAAAAGCAGAAGGTTTGTAATAGATGTAGTTAGAATATCAAACACCAAACCAAACCAAAAATTATGTTTTATTTTACTGGTATTCCTCACATTTGAAAGGAAAGTAATTTCATAAATAAGCAGAAGGACATTGTATAGTACACCCTATATTAATAATTTTTTTATTCTATACTTGTTAGTTGACCATTACTTACTAGGTACAAAATTTAGTACTGATTCCAAACCTATAGTTGTGGTTGTGACATATTCTGATGTGTTTCTGGCAATTTAAAATAAGTTAATATTTAAACAAACATTTCTGGCTTTCCTGACAGGAGTATGAACACAAATTTAATAAAGGTATAATGTGGATAATGTTCTGATTATTACAGTTTGCATGGATGTTTTTGTATGTTGTTATTGTATAAAGTATATTTAATGAGTTTTTGAGTATTTCTTTTTTCCTTAGAGGATTGTGTTCTAATCTTTATATATAAATTTTCATAAATTATATCTACAAAATTTATTACCTTATAACTTTTTGCTAAAGACTTTGTAGTTGATACAGTTTAACAGTATATAAAAGAACTATTTAAATAAGATGTTTGAAAATATATATCTGTTTTTGCACACATCAATTCAATTTGTGATTAACTGTACTGAAATAAAAACAAATTAAGAGAAATCAGGTGATCTATAAACTGTTTTTTTTTTAATATGAACCATGTGATCTCTAAACTATAACATGAAACGCATCATCCTATTTCCAAGTCTTCTATTAATTTCACTTATTAAACAACTATAATTATTCAATAATCTTGATAATTCTATGAACTCTCAGATATCGTCAAAATATGAAAACAAAAATTCACTTCCTATAGTTCTTACGTCCCTTTAACTGAAATATAAGAAACAGGGGAGTTAATATTCTCACTGAGAAAGTTTATAAAATACCTTTAAGTAAAATCTCTTCGGATCTGCGGTAAAATACCTTTATTCTTATTAAATAATTTCAATAATCTATGTTTTTATTTATGACAACCTCCTAATAACCTAACTTTAACGTCAACTTGACAATCCTAAAAAATGTTATTGTTAACCAAAGAGTAAATCAATTTCTGAATTTGCTAACGCCACCTTATTTTTCATAAAAAAAAATTACCAATTTTCGTAACTAGGTCGGCCATATTGAGGAACTTTTAAAAGAATTGTACTATATTTTATTTATAGTTCATATTGTCTTATTTTATTATTTATATATTCAACATCTTTAGAATTTGAAGCAAATTTAAGAAATTACTTTTCGTTCTCTTTAACACATGCTATATAACTGTAAAACAAATAACTTTACGAACTTACAAAAACATGCCCAATCTGTGGAATAAATTCAGCACGTTCTTCAGTTTTTGTTTGCAGACCACGTTTAAAAAGTTTTTTTGCTCTCCCTAATGTTCTTAGAACGACCGTTTAAGTCAACATAATGAAATAGAGCAGAAATGGTGCAGAATGGAACGAGACAAAGTAAACGAGATTTTGAACAGACGCAAAGTATGCTTAATAATTTATGTACAGGACGTGAACCATTAAATATGTGAAAAATTCAGAATGTTTTTTTTACAAAAATATTGTGGAATATTGTGAGAAAAATTGTTCTCTTTGGCGTATATTTACCGAGTTTAATAAATAAAACAAAAATATTGGATTTTTATTTTTTTACTAGTGGAAAAAAGATATTTTATTTCACTAGTAGATAAAATATAACATTATGAATACTACATAGGCGTAGATAAAACTTCTAACAAAAATAAAAAGGTTTTTTGTTGCTTTCAATTTTTTGGTGCTCACTGTATATTTCATATTTTTTATATATTTTCATTGTAGCTTTATATAGGCTTGGTGCATTCTCCGCCGGTGCTGCCACCAACGGAGAATATCGTAAAAAACTAGCATATACAAATACAGGGGCTTAAATAGCGAGTATTCGAAAAATTTATTATTTAATTATTCTAAAAGTGTTTGGAAGTATAATTTGTAATTCTAAAAATAAAAAAGTAAATATTTTGATATCTTCAGAAGGTCTAACTATTAGGTATTATAGTTTATTATTCCAATTAAAAAACTTTTTAGATGAGTTTAACTACGATAGCGAGCATAGTTTTAATCACCGGTTTTGCTAGTGGGGCATAATTGGGACTATTTCGGATATAACGAATTTTTTTGAAGGTACATAATTGTATTTTTAGAAGATGTTCATAAAACATTTAATCACTAGTTGATTAAAAAACGTATACCATTAATATTGCAAATTATATTTTACCCTCTCATAGTATGTCTATTTAATTTTTTTAATTCGCATTTCGCAATTCGCGTGTATATGAACCTCCTTTACTTAAAAATATGTTTTTACAGGAATTACACGATGGATCACCCGTTCGGCGGCAACTCACACGTCGTCTACAACGGCTCGTTCTTCTACAACGTCAAAGACACAAGACGGATAATCAAGTACAACTTGGCCGCTGAGACTACAGTTTCGCTGGATTTGCCAGGTTCCATGAACCGCACCACCAAGCTTTATTCCGGCCAGTACAACTACGTGGACTTCAGCGTGGACGACAACGGGCTGTGGATCATTTTCGCTGTGCCGGATTCAAATAACACGGCTGTAATGAAGGTATGTTTAAACTCTATTCATACTTAACAGTCAAGACATAGTTTCACTCTGTCAAACAGTCTCAGTTACACGATAAACTTGTGAAAGAGATCCAAATTTAACTGGCAGACTCAGGGGTTTCAAGCTTTACTCAGACAGACTCAGACTTCTAGTTTTTTTCTCAATAATATTATACGATAGTTTTGTGATAAACATAAAAATAATATGAAATTAAGCTTGCGATATACAGGATGTCCCAATATTCCGTAGACGTACAAGTACTACGTATTTTTTGAATCAAAGTAAAGTCATTGGACACAATTTACCTCTATACAAAAGTGCTTCGTTTGTCCGCTAGAGGGCATCATAGTTTAAAAAAATAAACACACTTTTTCAGATAGTTTAAAACCCGTTACTCCGATTTGAATGAAATTTTGAGCTTCTATGTTTTGCTAAGTGTTTTAACATTTGACTTTCAGAAAAATCAAGAAAAGTACGGGAGTAAATATTAGGGGTTCCCACCCCTAACATAAATTTTAGTATAACTATTTTCCAACTCTACCGACCACAGATTTTCTTTTCGTAAAATGGTCCCTCTAGTATTTACTACAAATCACATCGCATAGTTTGTGAGAAAAAAATTTTTTGGAGAACTTATTTTTCCAAAGCACACCTACAAAATATACAGGAGTTCCAATATTCAGTGGACATCAAACAACTACGTATTTTTTGAATCAAAATAAGTTAATTGCACATAATTTACCTTTTTACAAAAGTGCTTCGTTTGTCCGATAGGGGAGTTAATCACCGCGACCTTACAGATCTATTGTGTCTGATACTAACATAAAATTATATATTTGTGCCAACTTGATTATTAGAGCTTAACATATTTTATGCGCCTCCATAGCATGTGACAAAAAAAATTTTTTGAAAGCCAGCTTTGAAAAATAATTTTTTTCCTTCATAAGTATGCACGGTGGCGTTTTTTTTACAAGAGGCAAAAAGTTGAGTTGGAAAATATTCATACTAAAATTTATGTAAGGGTGGGGTGGTTTTCACTCTACTCGTATGTTAAAGCACTTAGCAAAACATATACACCCAAATTCTCATTCAAATTGGAATAACGATTATTAAAATATCTGACAAAATGTGATTATTTTATCGAATACCAAGCACTTTTATACAGAGGTAAATGGTATCCAATGAACTTATTTTGATTTCAGAAATACGAAGTAGTTCTATATATCTATGTCTACGGAATATTGGGACAGCGTGTACTCTGTAGATTAAATTATTTAAAATATTTTTGAAATTCCCACTACAGTTATTGCCTGTATATTGTCATAACATATTTCAATAAACAAGTATCAAAGAGATATAAATACATAAAGAGTATTTCACCCTACAGCTTCTTAGAGAAGCATTCTAAAGAAATAAATGCCCCCTTCTAAAATGCCCTCATTTTATTTTGTAGGTCGACGTCGATCACATGATACCGCAATACATATGGAACATAAGCATTGATCACCATAAAGTGGGCGAAATGTTCATTGTGTGCGGCGTCCTTTATGCCGTGGACAGCGTCACGGAACGAACGAGCAAAATACGCTTCGCTCTGGATCTGTACAAAAACGTGCTGCTAGACGTCAGCCTGCAGTTCTCGAATCCTTTCAGGAAAACCACTATGCTCGGATACAATCACAAAAGCAAGGTAGGTACAGGGATTGCCTGTTGTTCGTCGGATTAAACGTGGTGGTAAATAGGATTAGTCCTAGAGTAACGAGAATTATAATGAAGTAGAGCTGTTTTTATTTGTCAAAATAGGTTTTAATATTAAAAAAGAATTAAGCGTGTATCGTATAATCGTAAATTATGCATCTGTTTTTATTAGAGGCTTGTACGAATCAAGAATAAATTATAACAATAAATAACTTGTATATAAAGAAATCAATAAAAGTTGTCGTGTATATTATCAAGTAGTAGTGTACATTATCAAGTAGGTACGAATATACTAAGGGTTAGTCTAGGGTCGAGAAGGATAGTCTTGGGTCGAAATTTTCGTATGTAAGAAGAGTACGTTGCGTTTATAATGTACTGAACAAAGAGAGAACAGTAAAAACGTTGCCAAACGTATGAAATAAACCGAGAAACTGTACACATTGCTAAGAGACGTGGAAGGGGATATAGCAGATGCGTCGCTGTCGACCGCCGACCCAATCAATACCATATCAGTACTTAAAATTCTAGGGAAGAGTGTACATCATGCGTTCAGCTTCACGATTTCATTGCGTCTCGTGATACTTTATTTGTTTATTTACTAACGTCGTTATAACGAGTCCTTGTAATTTTCCCTATAGCTTGTAAATTTTTAAGTGCAAATTAGAAACACATACACTTTTGATAAAAAATAAGTGGTATTGAGTTGGTGTTCGACAGTGGTCGCGCTATTAGAACTCAGAATTCAAAAATCAATATCTCGAAATCCATTATAGAAATAATTGATTGTAGTTTTTTTCAGAAACTTTCTTAATATTTCTGCTATATTTTCTTGACAGTATGTGAAAATCTTTATAAATAAAAAAATATCTTATTTAAACATCTTGTAAAAGACCCGAACTTCAAAATAAAAAAAAAGTTTTAATATCTAAAGTAGTTCTTGAGTTATCGCGTGTTATGTGGTTAAAAAGTTAAGTTTTTAAATCATCGCGATTACTGACGTTTTCTCGTTATAAAAAATGGACTCGCTAACGATATCCTTATAGTTCCATTTCAGATGCTTAGAAACATATCTAATGATTTTATCTAGATATCTTTTTGAAAATAAAAGTCTTTTTGAAATAAGCGGTTTGCGATCGTGATTTTATTTTACTTGATAGAGAAAGGCGTACCGGAAAAATGTGGCACCGCAACAGTACACCGTTGCATTTCTCTCACTCCGACTTAATAAGATCCCTATGCTATTTACTTCCACACGTGTAAATACCGACCGAAACGTAAGAGTTGCCAACACGATATAAATAAAATAATGCTATAATTTTTTATGTAATAAGCTTATATCTTTAAAAAATTATCATCTAAATATAATTGTTGACCCGATGAAGGGTAAAGGCCCAGAAACCGGTCGTGAGAGGTTGGTTGATTTTCCCGAAATGACAAATACAACGTGGACTTAGAATTTTTCATAGCAGTTAGCCTAATCTAACCTAACTGCAAACAAAAATGTTTTTTTTTAAAGTTTTTGATGTATTATATTTTGAATTGCGCGTACTTTAATGGTTGACAACGGCAGTTTTTTATTCTGCAAACCCGATTGGATTAAAATAAAAAAGTGCCGTTCTTGCCTATTAAAGTACATTAAATTCCAAGTATGATGTATTGCATAAGACCATTGATAAGTCATAGATGTTACCATGTAGAGCTGTGTTTATTTTCTTTTCCTCATGGATTAAATGTGTTTTTTCCTTGTCTTAAATTTATGAGCCCAATGTCTTGGATTAAAATTTCCCACAAGAAATTTGTATTACATTGTATTAAATAATATGCCCTAAAATACCATTTTTCTGTTTCTAGGAGTTGTACTCATGGGACAAAGGCAACCAGCTCACATATCCTGTGAGATATCACGAGATTGGTTACAATTACAATAATTCTGCCAAAGATGACAAGCAGATGGACACTGCGGATATCCCAGTTGCGGCCAAGCAAACTGGATATGAGATAATCCATTAATGATTAAGAAAAAATATGTAATATTGCAATATTTTGTACAATAAAATTAGTTAAGTACCTATCTGTGTAGTTATATTTTTATAATGCATGATATTATTATCCCACTCTGTCTAATACTTTTATATTATTATATTGTATTTTAGTTATTTGAATATATTTTTCCTTTAATTTATGTTAAGTATTTTAATTTTGTTTAGTTACTTTTTCTTTTTTTTTCTATTAACTTAAAGAAAAATAAGTGTAAGTGTGAATTGTTCTTGTGGTTATAACAAGGGGATACGTTGTAAAAGTCTGTAAGCTATTTTATAAGTTTTTACAGCTATTTTTTGATTTCATATATAAATATACAGTAAAATTTCCAAGAGAACGAAAATAGAAACAGAGATACCTAGGCAGAATTATTCCGCAAGAAAGAATAATTAACTCACATATTCACTCATTCAATGCCACAAAAATTGTAGCTATGCTACCTGCAAGAGGTGGAAATACACTACTCTGATTGCAGAACTTTTCAATTAAAAAATAATCAAGTTTTTAAATAAACGCTGAAATCGGCCTTTTATTTAAAAACTTGAAGCTCTTCTTGTTTTATAATGGCTTTTGGCAATTGCCAGCTCAGTTTGAGAGTAACCAACCGGTGTTGATTGACTCTAAACCATATCAAGGCCACTGGTTCTTATCTCATTAAATATAGAGTGGGAAAATTTTAATAAACATTTCCTAATGGAAATTAAAACTCATACAAAAAATGTAAAAAAACAAAATTTGGCACAAAAAATTTAGGGTAACGAATTTTATTACCCTAAACTGTATATTCAAAAAAATATCATAAGTACTTTATTTTTTATTAAAATAATGTTTAAAATATACAATAACGCAGTAAAATTAATTTAGAATTAATCACATATACAGCCGATGCTTATTTATAACTATTTTTGATGATTAATTAATTAAAATAATTTCCTCTTTCATAAAAGTTATTATAATAAACAACCCCTTAAAGCAAACAAATTTTACATAGATATATTATTTTAGGAACAATTCATTATAGTTTTAAACAAACTTTGAAGCGAATATATTCTACATTAAATTTTACGACATTATCAACATACAAAAATATAAAATAAATTCTATTACACACTCTCGATGATGCAGTCTTAGAAATAAGCTTGACAAAGGGAATAATCAAGCGCAAGTTAAATTCTACAAATAGTAATTAAGTCAGATTTTTTATATTTAGTGCTAGATAAATATTAAATTTGTTAGTCAAACTAAAACAATTTACAGAATATTTATTTTATGAAATGTTACAAAAAATATATGTCAGATAGGTAGGTACGAATAAAATAAGTAAGTGATTTGGAATCTAAATTTAATGCAGGTTGTTCAGCAATTCGCTCATTATTATTTAACAGTCATTAGTAGTGCAGCAACTGTACTAGCTATAGCTAAATCAAATCACATTGTAGCCTCATCTTTTGTGAGCATTTTGTTCTTTTAATCACGACATTATCTCTGTTTGTATTGGAGATACGCTACTTTAAAACGAACTTCTGGGAAAAATGCTTCGCAGACAGAAAGTGTTATGTGTAGATAACCTAGGCGACATAGGCGAAAACAGATTTATGAGTATTTGCAATATGACCACTTGACAATTGTACTGAATACTTTATAAAATCGTAGAATTACAGCGTTTCCGAATCAACATCTGCTACAAGCCGTGCGGAGAACTCAAGTCAGTGAGAGAACAATCCGACGAAGACTAAAAGAAAACAGCTTGTCTGCAAGGAGGCTTGCCACAGGACCCCAACTACTTCCAAGACATTGTTGAGCACGTCTTCAGTTTGCGCGTTTACATGTGAATTGGGATATTGAGCAATGGACTAAAGTCCTTTTCACGGATGAATCGCGGTTTGGCCTGCGTAACATTTTTTCCGAGACGTTCGTTTTAAAGCAGCGTATCTCCAATACAAACAGAGATAATGTCGTGATTAAAAGAACAAAATGCTCACAAAAGATGAGGCTACAATGTGATTTGATTTAGCTATAGCTAGTACAGTTGCTGCAACCTACAGGTTGTTACAAAGTTCGGGCAAAAAACTTCGCCTTATTGTTGTGCCCAGTATATGCTCAAAATAAATTCGGAATAAAAATTTCTGACGTAGCATCCGTTAAAAAGGAATTAATTTACAATTTAAAAAAAAATCATCAAAATGTAATGAGTAAAATCCAACTTTAAAATTCGGACTAGTTTTTAGTGACCGTTTTTTGGCCGGTGAGTGTATAAATAAAATTAACGAAATCGGAACGCGCTTACTAATTTGTGATTACTAATTTCAGAACGCACTGGATAATTTCAAAACAATATGAATTGATCCCAGACACACCTTAAAACCGATATTAAATAAATAATGATGGAGCTTTGAATAAAAAGATTAAGGCAGGAGCATATCAAAAATCTTAGATCGACCACGAAGGGCTCCTAAAATGGCCGACTAATTCCGGTTTATCAGTGCCGTTCTAATTTTATTCAAAACGTGTAAAAATATTATGTAGGGTAGACGTGAGGTAGACTCAATAATTTGTTGTTTTATTTTACGTTGTCAATAAATGTTGATAGTTATTAAAATTGTTATAACAATATACAATAATTCTAATAAAAACAGATAAGTTATAATAATTATTTATAACTTAATTAGACATTTATTTATTATTTTTAACTTAATTAAACACAAACATCCGATACGCTACTGAAGCAGGTAAGGCAAATTGACACCTAAATTCTTTAACATCTAATCTTTGACTTAGTTAATTTTAAGTGGATTTCATAAATGATCGGTTTGCTACACGTATGTATATTATACAGGGTTGTTCACCACATATGACACGGAGTATTGTAGCTAAACGATTAGATTTTTGAAAATTGTAAGTTTTGGGTTCGTTGAAGGACTATGGGAGCTACAATTTAAAAATATTTTTACAAAATACAGAGTGTTCCAAATAAATATAAAATATTAAAATTGTATTTTTTTAAATGGAACACCCTGTATATTATTGCATTTTTAGTTTCTACGATTAAAATAAAGGTAAATTTGATTAAGGTTTATTACACTTAAACCTTACCGTTTCTGAAATATTTTCACTTTTGTGAAATTGCAGTATAAATTTTAAGGCTTCATTTCTCCAAGGGTATTAAAGTTTTTAATACTAAATATTTACTGAAGTTTATTTATTGATCAGTTATTGTGTTGCAATAATAAAAATTATACTACCTTATACAGAGTGTCTAAAAATCTATTTTAAATAATTACTAGCTTTAAGCGGCAATAGGGTGGGTCATGGCAGATGCCGTGATATGCTTCATAAATGGGGAATTGAAGACTCACCAGCTTGCGACTGTGGCGCTCCACGACAAACGATGGAACACATTCTGACCGAATGTCCACCCAGAGCCTTTCCTGGGGGCATCCAGAACTTATTTTGCGCTACTTCTTCGGCAATTGACTGGATAAATGACCTCAATATAAATGTTTAATGTAAATTTTGTCCCTGACTACATATATGTTTTATATATACTTGTAATATTTTTAAGTCCTTATATTTCTCATGTATGTTTTCTTTTTTCTTTTACAACTATTTGTTTGTTTATATATGCTTATCTCTGTGTATGTTTTATAGAATGTATTCACATATCCTGTATTTGTGCTTCTCATACGAAATAAATAAATAAATAAAGCGGCAATAACTTGTTTAATTTAAATAGAACACCCCGTATATTTAATAAGAATCAGATGCACAATTTAATTGTCTATCAAATTGTATTATACCACTTTTTACCTGTCCCTTCAAGTTTTCGTAGAAAATGCATTTTCTTATAATTTAGACTTCATTTATCAATATACCCATGGAATATTGACATTTTAGATTGTTTTTAAAACAACAAATGTACAAAATGTACAGGCTAGTAATATTATCGTTTTTAGTAAAACGATAATATTACTAGCCCATTTGTATCTAAAAAAAGAAAACTATTTAAATCTTTATAAGAGTATACCATTAATTAAATATACCACCAGTATTTCCGCCCAAATACTAATTAATTACATACTTAATTGTGTTCGTTAATAAATTATTCTAAATAAATGTGGATTTGAATCAGAAATCAATATAATAATAAGTTATGAAAATGAACGTCTCTGTTGTTATAAATAAGCATTTGTCAAAAAATGAAATATTATTTTTAAGGTTATTAATTATAATTATTATTAATCAACGCAAACAGTCAATTAATGTAGTTTGAATACTGGAATCATATTAATTGGTCCTCTTTAACAAATATTTAAACAGTTTTTTTATTTTTTAATAAAATATATCGACAATATTAGTACAGTTGAGGGTTGGAACCTTGGTGGTTGGCTTTACCTTAGTGTTTTTATTTTGCAATATTAGTATCTGTAGTCTTTAAAAATTTGGTACATCGTTAAAAATAATCTAAAATGTCAGTATTCCATGGGTATATTGATAAATGAGTTCTAAATTACAAGAAAATGCATTTTCTACGGAAACTTGAAAAGACAGGTAAAAAATGGTATAATACAATTTGATAGACAATTAAATCGTGCATCTGATTCTCATAAAATATACAGGGTGTTTCATTTAAATTAAACAAGTTGTTGCCGTTTAAAGCTAATAATTATTTAAAATAAATATTTAGACACTCTGTATAAGGTACTAAAATTTTTATTATTGCAACACAATAACTGATCAATAAATAAACTTCAGTAAATATTTAGTATTAAAAACTTTGATACCCTCGGAGAAATGAAGCCTTAAAATTCATACTGCAATTTCACAAAATTGAAAACATTTCATAAACGGTAAGGTTTAAGTGTAATAAACCTTAATCAAATTTACCAGGGGTTCCATTTAAAAAAATACAACTTTGATATTTTTATTTATTTGAGAGACTTATTCTGTATCTTGTAAAAATATGTTTAAATTGTAGCTCTAATAGTCCTTCAACGAACCCAAAACTTACAATTTGTAAAAATCTAATCGTTTAGCTACAATATTCCGTGTCGTATGTGGTGAACAACCCTGTATAGTCAATTACTAGCCAAAATTTATTCCATTATTTTCTTCGATTTTTGACCGAGATCTACCGGACGCTACACATCCAAGTATTTTATAGACTTTTTCGATAAATCGTAATAGTGTCACTGTAAATTTCAGTTCGGCTACAATTTCCTTCTAGATTTACTACGTTTAAACAACCCATCAGTAGTAGAATAAATAATAAATAACATAAAATAAGCTTATTAAAAACTGGGAAATCCACAAAATTTCAAATGAAATTCAAATGTGTCAAATGAATCGTCAAACAGAACTGTCAAGGATCCCAACCTTCCTTAATATTTTTATTCAAAGTTATGTTTCCATCGACGCTGCACCACCCGGTATACCAATAATATCCATTCCACAGAATTTCCTAGATTTAAACAGAAACTCATTCGTCAATTACTAAAATATCGAGAACCAGTCTCACAATGTCTTATTCTATTTTAAAATGCTTTTTTTAAATATACAATTAAAACGTTCTCAATAATTATTATTACGATAAAAAATAATTCTACAAAAATTAAGTGAAAATCGCAAATCAGGCAAACTAAAATACGAATTAAACAGATTTAGAAACATATAATCAGTGTTAAATCGATATAAGTAGTTAAGTAGCATTAAATTATCTTAAAATTTCACAACCGTTTTGATGTGTATGAAAAAACATTATTTAGTCGTATGTTAAATGGTCGAAAGGCACTTGGTAAGGTAGAATTTCATTATTCCTGTTTTCTGCCGGCCATTATCGTTTGCCAGGTCGCCCTTTTTGTGCTGCTCCTCCTTTCGGTTTATTGAATTCGAAATTGGCGCATTTGGGAATGTGTCGGGCAGCTGCAGCTTCGTTGAACCTAAAATAAAACATTAAATATTGTCAAGACTTAAATATTGGCCAACTTATTAGTTCTTTAACTTATATCAATTTGGGAAAAAATCGTATTTCAGCAAGCCAATTTTGTTGCCAAAATTAACATATATAATATGTCATTCTATTCGGAGTGTCATTTTCTATCGAATAAAGTAAAAATATACCGGGGGTGTCATTTAAAAATCAAAAGTTATAGTAATTTCCGGTGAAACAGGAAGTGACCAAACACAATTGAATACGTCAATCAATTCTAATTTAAGTCATATATTAACATACTAAATATCGTTTTTTTTTGTCTAAGAAAATAAAAAAGTTAGAGGGGTGAGCCAATTTTGAGACGCACCCGGTATACAGAAAACTCTTTGATGACACACCCGCCGATGATTGCGACGAGCAGACGAATATAAAAGAGTACATATGCTGAAAACAGTGCGGTGAGCTTACTAGTCAATAGTCAGTAGACACCGACTAACCCAGTCGATAGTCAGTGAAAACGGCACAGCGAGCAGATAAGTATTTTGCATACTCTTTAGCTAGTCTTTAGGAAGATGGAAAACTAACCTCTGTAAAACCGTCTCAGACACTGGCTTTTGTCAAAGCCCTGAGACAAAACACTGAGTTATAACTGAAAAAAGAAGAATACAATAAATTTTTTTCGCTGTGATTAACTTCCTCCCCCTCACTTCATAGAATCTGCTATTTATTAGATAATATGTAATATAATATGTACAGGGTGGTCGAAATTGGTCTGTTTTAACAGAGAAAACCTATTTCCTGACTAGGTAGAGCGAAACCGACATAGATGTCATGGGCTCGATTTCTGAGACACGTTTAATGGCGTAAACCGCCTGTTGATATTTTCACTGCCAACTGAGATACTGGATCTTTTCTCGGGTCTTTTTGATTTTTTTACCATTTTGAAAAATGCCCATAACTTTTGCATTTCGCGGTATAATAAAATTCTGTAAAAACGTTCTTTTTTAAGTACAATCCAGTTGCGTAGTCAGTTTTTTTCTATACTTGCTCTTTTTATCAGAAATAATAAAAAATATAATTCTTTAAATGGAAATCATAGATGGCTATAAACTTAAAAAAATGCTGGCATTTAACCCTTTCCAACGATATAAAGTTATGTGTATTTATTTCTAAGAATGAGAGAAATATTACGTTTTTTATCTTTGTGTCGAAGCGGGCCTTGATTTTGTGTTGACCTAGTTGCCGTATTATTTTTTATCACAATTTAATATTCTATTCTATTATTTATCTGCATAATTAAAGACTTTTGAAAAGGTAAATCAACATTCTATATTAGTATCACCAATTACAATTAAAACTCCAGGGTTACAACCGAACTATTAAATGGAGAATTTAGAGAGAATTTGATTCGAACAACGGGCCCTATATCTTAGCCCCTTAGGTCCTGTGATTTAACTCGTTTCGACTTTTTTATGGGGGAAATTAAAAGATTTTATATAAAAGGTAAGAGCCATTGGAACGAGAGAAGAATTGCAGAAGGCTACTAGGCAAGCTTTTTGACTTATTACACCAGTTCGCCTAATAAACCATTGTAACTCTGTGCGCAAAAGATGTTTATTGTGTATTCAAAAAGAAGGTATTCAGTTTGAACATCTTTGATGATTTTTTTAGAAAACTCTATTGGTCACTCAAAAAATACGTTTTTTTAGTTTTTTTAGTTTCTGACAAAAAGAGCAAGCATAAAAAAATTCTGACTAAGCCACTGGATTGTGCTTAAAAAAGTGCCTTAATAACGTTTTTACATATTTTAATTATTCCGCGAAATAAACAAGTTATGGGCAATTTTCAAAATGGTAAAAAATTCAAAAAGACCCGAGAAAAGACCCCGTATCTCAGTTGGCAGTAAAAATATCATCATATCTAGTCAGGAAATAGGCTTTCTCTGTTAAAACAGACCAATTTCGACCACCCTGTACAGTTACTATTCTTTACTATACTGTATTATTCTAAAGCTCTGAGTATTATGGGTATTATCCTTAAGTGTATTAGTCCGAAATATTCAGTCGTTTTTAAGAAATACTGTTAACATGAATGAAATAAATAATGAAAGCTTACTTTCTGCCACAATGAGGACATTGCACATAATCTGGATTACTCGATGGAGGTGGTGGTGGTAAGTCTGCCAGCTTACCACCCTTGGCTACGTAAGCTTGAGCTTGTTTTGCCGCTCTAATGGCTGCTATAAATTCCTCGTGAGTTCTTCTCCAATCCTTTTTGTTAGCCGATGATTTTGCGGTCACCTGATAGAAAAAAATATCTTGTAGTACCATAATCGATATGTTAAACAATATATTTTGACTGGTTTGATCACACGAAATGAATTACATGATGGTTTGAAGTTTTTTTTTCGATTGTATGGGACTATTCCATTAAACGAGTTAATATTTGAGATTTATTTGCTTCACACTCACCTTATTTGGTCCCTTTTTACTACCTACAGGTTTCACGTATGGCTCCAACTCAGTTCCTTGCACTCTGTGTTTGGTGGCGTCGTATGCTTTTCTCTTCTTCTTGCCCGACTTTCCGCAAATATCTTCGTGAGTTCCTATACGATCTGTGGCAAACCTCCTACCGCAGTAACGACATTCCGCTAGATCGTCTCTGACCACTGGAGATTTGGGCGTTTGCCGTGCCGATGGTCTATTGTTGGTGGGTGCCCTGGATGCTGAGGATGGTGTCTGTAATTTGATAAGAAACCATGAGATAATTAATTCTGTTAAAAGAGATTTTAAAAAACACAATAAAAAATATACGATATAGTAATCGCATAAAAATGTCAGATGCACGTGATAAAACTTTGAGTCACAAGCGCTGGTGACAGCGCTTATGACCATTATTGTCACGTTTTTGTTCAAAATAGTTTATCAGAGAAGCTACAATCTCTTTGCTTCGACTTTTTAAATGTTTCGGCATATTTTCAACATAAAATTTCAAGAAATACAATACAAAAACTCGAAAAGTGTGTGCTTAAAAGTACAATTTTGAAAAAAAAAGACTATGAAAGTCGGCAAAAAACAAGAATTAATTACAAAGATTCAACAACAACAAGATATTATACAAAATAATGATTGACATTATGATAATTGTCAAATAATAAATGATCTGAACACGGCGATAATAAAATTCAGTTTAAACTAATGTTTGCAGCTTTAATCTAAATAAAATATCTATTATAATCATTTGCTCTATAAAGCGAAATGAAAAGCTGCTCGGTATCTTGAATTATACCACAAATTTAAAGATTTTTGGCCAAAATTTAATTTAGTCAGGTTTATAGGCTTTATTCTCTGATGACGTGCATCGGAAAATGTTTTGCGAATACTTTAGATAAGTTTTATGAGTTGGTTATTGGCCAATCTGACTGCGACCATTTCAGATTTTTTCAGATCTGCTTTCAGTTGTTAATATAACTTTATCCAGATAAGATAATAATGTGCACTTATCTCCAACTTTTCGACATAATGAATATTTACATAGTTGCAAAATAATAATCAATGTTTACCTAATTCTACCCCAATGCTGCAATATCTAACGACTATGTTATTGGTTCTTTATAGTATTATTGATTTATTAAAACAGCAGTATATCTGTAATTAATTATTAACAGATATACAAGATGAGTCTTAAATAAGTGCAAATATTATCAGGGCTGGTAGATCTCGATACAAGAAATATATTTTATTTATACCGTTTTTCAAATAAATCCAAAATAACCGGAATATTTTATTTTAATTATTTTTTTAAAAAAGATATATTTTGCCAATTAAAAATTAACAAACAACAGTTTGTTAATTTTTTCATTTTTTCTCGGGTCGAAATACCCAAGAAATATTTTCACTCATTTAAGAATCACCTTGCATAGAAAAGAATTGTCATGAATAAAACAGTTAAATCTAAAGTATTTTTTACTTTTTTTAATGATTATGAAATCATTTTGTATTTGGACCATTTTTGTTATTTATTATTGTGAATTCTCAGTATAGGACAGTGTTTTAAAGTTCATTTATTTTAATAAAAATATGAAAGTTAATAGGCCACTCGCCAAGTATTAAAAAATAGCTTATGGCGGGAGCAAATCCGGACAAGTTAGAATAAATTTTATTTTGTTTAGTTTAGTGTAAGGAACCACGTGTTAAATTTGCACCACCCCCAAAGCCCGGATTTGGTAGCCATCTTGGAAAAAGTGGCTAAAATTCGGTTTATTTTTCATTATTTGTCAACAACTCGATTTCTATCAACTTTAGTGCAAAAAATGTACAGACTAAAATTAAAGAAGAGGAAAAAGTCTATAAAAAACGGTCTATGTACTTTTTCCGTGTGACGACCCGTTTCCAAGTTATCTAGGTTTAAACACGCTAAATATATTAGAAGCAGTTATTATTTCCTCTATTCTAGGCAGTTTCTGTCTTTCCGAGAACCTTACTCTTTTTATTTCTCCACGCATTTAGTGGCTGCGACACCACATCCGCATTATACAGACAAGAAAAAATGAAATTCGTTAAAGTTTTACAGAAAGAAAAAGAATTATTACAGACAGCTGCACAAACTTTCAAAGACCCAAACGCATCCCCGCAGAAGGTATAGAAAAAGCTGGAGAACGATTTCTTCTACATCTATATGGATCCAAAAAATGCGACTCATTAGATAAGTACAGATACCAGTGTTTCGTAAAATCTATTACCAAAAGCTTACCAAACCTAGCATCATTACCACCGACCAAAGACGCAGCTCGCTTGCACTCCTTCCGTACGTACAGCAATGGTATGGGAATGAAAAATCACCTCTGGATTGGGGATGGAAAAATTCAAAGAATGGGTTAATGCCCATTGCTACTACCCAATATGCAGCTCCCCAAGAATTATTAAATCTGATTTCATGTAAATGTGCCAAAGGTTGTAATACATCTTGTAGCTGCCGCAAAGCAGGTTTGCGTTGCTCGGTAATGTGTGCACTTTGTCAGGGCAAATCATGTTCGAATAGTTTGGAGGTGGCAAAATTAGACGAAGATGAGGACGAGGACAATTTTCCTCTCGATAAAGATCAACGAAAAGAATATTCTGCACCTTATGAACCAGATCCGAAATATGATACAGATGTGGAAGACATTCAGAAAAATTATATTGAACAGCCAGTAACATCAAAAAAACGAAGGAACTCTGATGAACCTTCCACCTCAAAAGAAACCTAAGTTGACGACATGTGGATTAGGCCTATTGGAAATGGGGAGACCACTCAAAAAAAACGCGCCGAGTACCTACTTTACCTCAAGATAGCTCCTTGAGAGATAAGGCGGTTAAACTTGATTTTCCACCAGTCGCGCAGCAATAAAAATTTAGTCCGTTATTGCGGTCATAATGCAAATTGCGTTCTTCCATTATGACCGCGACAGCAGGCTATTGCCACAGAATATCTAGCTACGCAACAGAAAAATACTCGAAATGAAAGAGCTAAAATTGCACAAATAGAATACTAGATGGCGCGACAATGTCATAATCAGAATATAATTAGAAATTTTGAACTTTCGGTTTTGGATCGACGGCTCGTCGACTGCCTTGTAGCTCGGCTAAATATGTTGCCAGGTTGCCACAGTTGCCAGATTCAAAAAGACTTGAATTGGCATCCCTTTCTTTTTACTGTGTATAATGCAGTATGTGTTTCTTTCTATTCTTCTTTTCTTGTCAGATACACTTATATTAATTATTCCTTTGGCTATGAAAATAGTTTTAAGTATATTATTACAAAACATATACATTTTTAATATACACTACCTTATAATGTTAACTAAGAAAATACCTTTAATTACCTTTAAAATTAATAATATACAGGGCGATTGATAGTGATATTTATTAATGCTGGAACGTTAGTAATGAAATATAAGTTTAATAATAATGGAAATAATTTATTAAAATGCAGTACAAAAATGTTAACTGTTTAAAAAATACTATAATAACAAATTTCTTCCGTTTGCCACGTTATTTATATAGACCTAGGTAGATTTTAAAAAGTGACACAGGTACAATTAATAATATATTATTTCGGCATAAAAGTTGCTGTCACGACATCGAACAATAAATTAAAATTCGTAAAATAAATTAAAATTATTAATTAAACAAATCTTTATAAAGAAACGCAAGTATACCAAATTTGGGCCCAATCAAACACCAGGAAATGATATCATAATAGTGTACTATATTATGGTACCACTTGATATGCTTTAAGGTGCCATAATATTGCAATGTCACCGAAGATCCGTAGTATACCAAATTTAAAAACAATCGAACGCCATGAAATGGTATCGTAATATGGTACTATATTACGGTACCACTTTATATACATCATAGTACAATCACATTACAATGTAACCGAAGATACGTAGTATACCAAATTTAAGCCCAATCGAACGCCAGGAAATGGTATCGTAATATGGTACTATATTAAGGTACCACTTATATGCATCATAGTACCATCATATTACAATGTTACCGAAAATACGTAGTATCCCACGTTTAAGCCCAATCGAACGCCATGTACGTAATATAGTACTATATTATGGTACCAGTTGATATGCTTCATGGTACCATAATAATGCAATGTCATCAAAAATACGCAAGTATATATCAAATATGAGATCAATCGAACGCCAGGAAATTGTATTGAAATATGGTACTATATTAAGGTACCACTTTATATGCATCATAGTACCATCATATTACAATGTAACCGAAGATACGTAGTATACCAAGTTTAAGCTCTATTGCCGCCATGTACCTAATATTGCTATGTCATCAAATATGGTACTATAGAAGGTACCACTTTATATGCTCCATGGTACCATGATATTACAATGTCACTGAAGATATAGTTTATCAAGTTTAAGCCCAATCGAACGCCATGTATCGTAATATGGTACTATATTATAGTATCACTTGATATGCTTCATGGTACCATAATATTGTAATCACAGAATATCTAGCTACGATTCTGTGATTGTAATGTCATGAAAAATAGTATATATCAAATACCGTATGATACCGAAAAAAACGGCGTCTAGTTGGCTGGAAAAGGACGATCGATGACATTTCCCATATAAATTTATATATAAAATGACAGCGATATTCATTTCATAGCCATCGCTAACGCCGTTTTTTTCCTGATTATACGATATGAACTTGGTATGAACACAATCGAACGTCAGGAAGTGGTATCATAATAGTAGAACAATACTTATTATATTGTCGCCGAATTACAATGAAAATTCAGGATTCAATTATACAATCAAACGTCAGGAAGTGATTGTAATTTAGCTCATAAGATTTAATTCCAACTAACATGGCAAATTGAAAAAAAACAGCTCTGATCTATTTTAATATGTTTAAATGATGTAGCAAATTTGAAGACAGGCTTTATCAGGAAGTAGGTATTACGATATGAATTACACAATGGCAACACTGCACAAAATTCTTTTAAATTTTGTTTGTAGAAAACTGTTTTCTTTTAAATTTATTGCCCTCTATTATGTAGTAGCGAAACTACCGCATCAAAATATCTGATTTGGAGACAGGCTTTAAAAGCCTGTCTCCTTTTGCTACCTACAATTTTATACATGTAACGAGGCTTCTGTTGCGTAGCTAGATATTCTGTGCTATTGCCAACCAGTAGCAAACAAGTTTTTAGGCTTTATGTATCGGGGGTGCCGCTCAAGGTGGTGTGGAAACAAGTACAGTTAACCCCGGATATATTGAACACGTACATTATATGAAACTTTAATTTTGTTTTCGTAAAATTCGATACTTTGGGTAGTCGCACGAAAAAAAAACATACAACGTTTATTATAGAGTTTTTCCTCTTCTTTAGTTGTGGTCTCTACATATTTTGCACTAAAGTTGATAGAAATCGAGTTGTTGTGCAAATAATGAAAAATAAACCGAATTTTAGCCAATTTTTCCAAGTTGGCGGCCAAAACCGGGCTTTACGGGGACTGCAAATTTAATACGTGCTTCTCGACACCAAAATAAATAAAATAAAACTTATTCCAGCTTGTCCGGATTTGCTCCCGCCATCGATGCATTTACCGACTGGCCTATAATACAGTATAGTTAATTTATTTCGTTGACTATAAATAGAAAAATACTTTTGTAAAAGAACTAAAACTAAATTACTTATTAACCATAAAAAAATATATCTGAATGTAGAATTTACTTACCGGCTTGGAGCTCATGTTAGTTTCTGTTGATCTTGTCGATGAACTGGAGTGATTCGAATTCGATGAGGACGTTCGTTGTGGTGTGATTGGAGCTTTAGCTGTTGGTTTCTTAGGTGTAACCTGAAAATTTAATTTGGAATTATAGCAATAATTAAACGAAAGTACTTACGAATTATTATTTTTATGGACTTTGGTAATAGTAGTTATAAAACTGTTATAATTTTGAATGGAACTGTCAATAGAAATGACAGTGGCGTTTAATAAACAGGTGAAATCTGACAGATGGAGCACGTGTACAGGGTGGTGCATCGTCGTTGAAAATATACGAGATGGCATGCAAATTTTGAACTGTCCAGATATTGGCTCCCCTGTCAATTGTGTCCAACAAGGACACAATTTTACATTTTATTTTGGACAAGGCGATTTTAAGTAATTTAAGAAAAACTGTTCTATTTTTAAATTGAAACTGAAAAGGTAACAATGCAAAACCAGGCAACGTACCTTAAATTGTCATTCTACAATTTTGTCAATATGTCAAATTACATATACTTTTTCTTTTATTACATATACTTTCTGTTATATTTTATATCCATCAACTTTAATTTTAAACTCAGTTTTTATAAAATTCAGTATTTGGCTTATTATACAGGGTTGATTGAAAGGTTGTTTTTTTACCTTAAGTTTAAAACACCCTGTGCTATAATTTTGTTAGCAAATTTTTCCAAAACATTATTTTTCGATCAGAATCATGTCTCCAAAGCATTTTATCTTTTGAGTCATTTCAACACATGCCTTGGTTAATTTTTAAGAGCGAAATGAACTTGCCACCAACATTTTGCAATTTTTTCAACTGTAATTACTCTATGATGTTATTTTTTAATATCACGAGGTGGCTTATGTAACTATTGTCGTAATGTCATATCGACACTGATTATAACTCTATATTAAAATTTAAAAAACGATAACGGCTTGATATTAATAAATATAGTAACACTAACATAACTAAAAGGTTATTAAAAAAAATAACGTAAAGTATACTAACGAACAAATAGACTTGTAAAACATACTTTTATACTTTGTATTGCCTCTCCTGGCTGCTATAATTGTCGATAGATATCGGTTTATAAAGTGTTAATACTGTTAATGAAGCTGCAAATATATTGTGTTATGTTTTCCCATTCTTATTCAAGGACCAATTGAATATTCATAATTTCAGCTATCTTCGACAATATCAATGACTTTTGGACAATCTTCGACACTAAGATCCATATTCAATCGAACACAAAAATAATGACCAAAGCCACCTCGTCATTATGAAGAATTACATAAAAAATTAACGATAATTGAAAAAATTGTAAAATGTTTGTGGCAAGTTTATTGTGCCCTTAAAAATTAGCCAAGGCTTGTGTTGACATGAGTAAAAAAAGGCAAATATTCAGAAGACATGGTTCTGACCAAAAAATATGTTTTAGGAAAATTTTCTCACAAAATTATTGCACAGGGTGTTTTAAAGATAGGGTAAAAAACAACTCTTCAATTAACCGTGTATAATAAGTCAAATACTAAAGTTTATAATAAACTGAACTATAAAGCTGATATATTTATATACAGTTTGCTAAAAAAATCAAGGAAATAAGGCTTAAAATAAAAAAAATAACATTTAAAAAAACTAGACCAAAAAATGTTCCGTTTTTGCATCTGAGTGTAGTTTAATAATAATAAAAATAGGTGCAGTTTTTCTAGAATGGGCTTGTTCCACAATAAGTACAACTAAAAAATAACAGATCTACCAAAAATTAGAATTTTATTCGTACGTTTAGTACCTCAAAAACACGTACAAACATCTATTGTGCGAGAAAGGGGCGTGGCCAGCTGCTACGTCATAGCACCACAGGTCAACTGGCGACCGCGCTCCATACAATGCACAGGTCTGCTTTGCCCGATTACAGAAAGTGTGTTTTAAATTTATAGTATAACGTAACAGTACTAAAGTCTTTCTTTAACCCAATATTAGTGTAAACAAGACAAGGAAACGTTATGTAGTGCCAGAATGCACACATACGAATAAAAATTCCCCAGAAAAACTATTTATTTCTTTACCGACGAGCATGGCAGCATGCAATGCGAAGACATGATTTTGTCCCCTGACAGAGGCACCAGATTTTGTTGTGAAGATCACTTTAAATGTACATTAATACTTACAGCTAGTGTTTCCAAAACTTTTATATAGGTTGAAGAAGACAGAAAAACTACATATATGTATATTTATAAACTATGAAATCGGGAAGAATAAAATTAAAATCAGGTGTTATTCCTTACATTTTTGAGTGCCAAAAACGATCTTTATGCTTCAAATACTGTAAAGCCTCGAGGATTGGCGAAAAAAGAAAACAAGCAGCCATTATTAAGGAAATATTAAAAGACGCGAGGCAGGAGGCAAATGAAAACTTTCATTTCGGGGCCAATACAGTAGACAAGGATCTTAAAATGCATGATCAAGAGAAATCAAGAGGAGCGCATTTCAAACCATCAAATTTATGCAGCCACATAAAAATGCTACCGCGTGCTTGCACGTTCGGATGCGGCACAGTCATTACACTTTGCTTCTATTACACTTTTTCCACTAGTATTTATAATAATGCTTTAATTATATAAAAGCCAAAATGCCGCCACGTTTTCTATGGGTAAAAAACACAGTCATCACACTAATTTATACAGACTGGATGCTAGCAAGGCGACTTCAAGAATAAAGTGCCTGATAAATCTCACTATGTTGGAGCGAAACGTCGCATTAAAATTTTACAATTTGCGGTTAAAAAACCTCAGCCCAAAAAAAGTAAAAAAATATATGGATATAATAATGCATTGTACATTATAATTTTTGCATTAATTTTGTGTTTCGGTGTAATTTTGCCACTACTTGTTATAGTATTACTGTTGTTTTAACTGCACATATTATCCAATGGCATTATTACCATAGATTTTGTCTGCGCATCTGTAAGAAAAAAGTACATAGCTTACGTATCAGTTTTAGCTTAAAGTAGTGGGAATACTTTTCATATATTTTATTTTATTACGTCTCTTCGCGGACCAACCTCGAACTAGTACCCGTCAATCACATATCTTAAAATCCAGTATTTGTCAGCTGTATATGAAACCACTGATTTTTCTACAAGCGTGTTAAAATGTTTTTCGCCACACTCCGATATATAATAATATTACTTTTAACATACTAAACTTTAAAATTTACTTCAGTCATTAAAGGAAACAAAAAATATATATTTGAGGAAAGTCTCTTATTTACTTGTACAATTATTATGTATTAATTCAATATTAATTATATTCATATTCTAACTTAATTATATTATTAATATAAACAATAAACAATTGTTAATTCATTAATTAGCCGAAAAGCCTCAAAATGCTAATTAATTGTATTAATGTTACAAATAGAAGAAGATTGCATAGGTTAGTTAAGAAAATGCATAGGTTGAGATTTTCATATAGGGTAAATAACTCTGTTTTTACCCCACAGTCACTGCTTTCCGATACAGATATAGGTATTTAAGCAATAGTGAATATCTTAGAAGGAAAATTTTTTATAGAAATTAAAAGGTTTACTTAGGTACCTTTGTAACTTTATTTCTTTCTGAAAACTCAATTCAGTTTTTAAATAAAAATAATTCTATTATCATGAAAAATGTCCACTTCTGGGAGAATGCCCGAATCAGCTTTATTGAACCCTTCTCCACCCGAATGCATCTTGTGAAAATAAACCAACGAAATAGTCTAAATAACGATAAAATGACAAATCACATTAATTCAAATGAGTGTTTCCATTACGAACCTGTTGACGGCCGAAGTCGGGTGTAGTGGAACTACGTCACGAGGGGGCGTGGCCTCGTCTAGCCGTTACAAACTTTAAGCTCTCATATCTCGAAAACGGTAAAAGATTTCGTTTTGAAATTTTAATAGTGCACTTATTATAATAAGTAGTATCGAAAAACGTTTAAAAAACATACAAATAGGATATGATGGAACAAGCCTATTACTTAAAATCGACGATTTGTTGACCCCTCCGTCTGATATATAAGATTTATCAAAATTTTTGTCGAATTGGGTGGTGATCGAAGGCGCTGGAGGATTCAAAAGAATGGCTTACCACAGGGGAGTGTTTTGGCACCAACTCTTTTCAATATCTACACAAATGACCAATTGATAAGATTAAAAAGATAATTGAAAATTAAAAAGATAATTTAACATTACACCTGACCGCGCTAACCCAATAAAACGTCTCGAAGACTGTCACTAGCTTGTTCCATCTAAATAACAGGGAAGCTAACAGATCAATAAATATCAATTGGAACGACCAGCAACTGAAATTTTGCCCACGGCCAACTTATTTAGGTGTCACATTAGACCGGACCCTGTCATTTAAACATCATGTCGAGAAGACTAGGGCGAAAATTTCTACAAGGAACAACCTGTTGGGAAAGCTGGCAAGCTCCACCTGGGGGGCCAATCCGCACACACTAAGAACTACTGCTCTTGCCCTCTGCTATTCTGTTGCCGAATATGCCGCACCAGTTTGGGAACGCTCCTGCCATGCCAAAAAAATGCTGAACCAATCGTGCCGTCTAATCACCGGATGCCTAAAATCCACATCGGTCCAACAGCTACACCTCCTTAGCGGGATAGCTCCACCCCACATAAGAAGACAAATTTCCAGCATGAAAGAGAAACAGCAAGCTCTTTCCGATACCCGGAACCCGCTCTTCTGACAATACGCCGCTGGACCCAGGTTGAAATCTCGAAAAAGTTTTCTTTCTGCCGTCCAGCCAATTGATAGCAGCACGGCATCCGCAAAGAGACTAGAGTTGTGGTCAGCAACTTCAACAACTCCAAACGATTTTGCTCTAAGGCCAAAAGAGACCCTACCACCGGGTGCGGAACAGGCATGGCCGGTGTGGAGGAGTGTGAACCGTTTGCGTACTCAGGTTGGCAGATGCAAGACAAACATGAACCAGTGGGGCTACCTTGACGGACCTGTATCCTGTGAATGCGGAGAGGAACAAAATATAAGGCATCTTCTCGTATGTCCAAATCTCCCAAACATATGCAATCAGAGTAATCTGGCGGAGGGAAATACCAACGCTCTGGAGTGTACCAAGTACTGGATATCCTGTATATAACCGCTGTGTGCATATATATTTTTTGTAGTTTGTCTAATTTTGTACAAGTTTTGTTCCTATTTATGTTGATTGTTTGACTATGTTTTTTTTAAATGTATGATGTACCTTTTTTATTAATTTGGCCGTTTTGTATATTTTATATGTGTGTTTTTGTATTTCTTGGTTTTTTTCATTTACTGAGTTGGACACGAATAAATAACATAAAATCGGCTTAGTAACGAACAACTTTGCCCTAATTTAACCATCATAGTATCTCGAGATCCTACTGTTGGTGGTCGAATTGGAAAATCAGAAGTCTAACTAACCATAAATTATTTTTTATCTTTTTTATGCGTATATACCTGATCCAAATTCTATAATACCATAGTAAATAATCAGAAATATCTGTATAAATTAATAAGTAAAATCCCCTTCGACCCTTTAACGTACTCCAGGCATCGATCCAAGGGAAAATTAGTCGGCCTTGGCCTTGTCACCGCAAACGACCATACCGCTAATTAAATATATACTCATTCGGAGAAAACTTTACCGCCCGCCGCGCGACGGGTAAACCATCGCGTGATTATGAAAAGAAATAAACGTGAGTCCATGTTCGGTGCTGATAAGGTCGAAGTATATATGGTGCAGGGTCAAATGCCTCTTATGGTAAAGTACGAGAATGTAGTCGAAAATAAACATGGACAGCTGTATATTATAAACACGTATTGTAGTTTCTTTTTTCTTCTTGTTTGATTGATAGTTGTATGTAGCGGGTGGTCCACCGAGAATGTACGGTGGCTGTACAGGGTGTCCCCTTTTTTGTGTGTTTTACAGGGTTTCTCGTTTATAAGTGGAGGTGCAAAGATGGCGGTTTTCACATCACTATACTACTTTTTATGAAACTAAAGAAGCTATACACAGATTTGTTCTAGCCTCTTAGTTTTTGAAATACAGGGCGAAATTAAAAATGTTGCATTTTTCGACTCCCTTTGTAGCTCGAATAACTTATTACCCCATAGCGTCCCATAGATTTTTTCATGTAAAATTCAGTGGTGTAACTAGATTTTTGGTGACAGCCGTCATTCTTGAAATATGACACATGACCCAAATTAATGTTTTTTACAAATTAATGTTTGTTTACAGGGTGCTACTAATTCGAGGTACGAGCATTGGTATCTCGGTAACCGTAATAGATACGAAGATAGTTAAATTGGGGCAAAGTTGCCGCCTTGAGATGTGCACCAAGATGACATAAAAAAAGTTTTAAAAATTTCAAGGATTGCTGAGTTTTTTGGAAAAAGTGGATTTTTTGAAAACCAATTTTATTTTCTCCTATCGTTACTTTTTAGAAAATCAAAAAACTAATTGTACAGTTTCATAGCCATTTTATTAGGGCTATATGATAGTATTTTTAGATTTTCAAACTAGCTGATAACTTGTGATATAATATAAATAATAAAATAATTTCCCCGAAAGATGGATTGGAAATGGTAGAGCAGTGCTAATTGGAAATAGTAGAGCAGGTACTGGTTATCCAGGAACCGCTGGAGGTTCCTCGATCTGTCGCGGCAAAGGGGGGGACATTACTTGACGTCATTTGTAAAAGTGAAATACATCTCAACATTTACAATAAAGAGTACAAAATGCATTCGAAAGTATAATAGTACGAGAGCTAGCAACGTCGGAAAAACAAGTATTTTAAGACGTCTGGCTCTTTGATATATCTTTTATTATGCTCTCTGGAACAGCATGCGGCCCGTCTGGCTGCCTGCCGATACCCGTTGCGTTTACTACTGCGCATCCAAAGAAGATCCTCTATTTTTTACTTAGCGCTTTAAATTCTAGTATTGAATAAAAGTCGAGCAAGTCTCCATTAGTTCGGCGCGTAGAGCTTTCGCCTATGACGCGAAGGTCAGTGGTTCGATACCAAGAACAGTTAACCTAATAGGACTGCTCATTCAGCCAAAAGTGTCCGCCAGGTGCATGCGAAAACTACTCGCTTTGTGACGTCATTGTAGCCCTTGTCATAGTTATTAGTCCTTGTCCGGCAACCAATAATACACACACGTGCATTATTGGTTACCGAATGCAAAACGTTCATTATTTAGTTTATTTATTTAAACACCTTATATGTATGCAGTAAAGAAAATCAACTGTATAAATCGTATTAAATACTCGGATAATGCATTTTTAAGAACAGCAGGTCCCAGCATCACCTTTGGCAAGCATTCTTTTTAGAGGACTTCCATATTTTGCTTTAAAATAAATAATAAACAAAATCGTGGGCACTTAGTATGCACTTTGTCACAATCCACAACACAAAATGAACGTATTTATACACTCTATAGCTCTTTAAAGACACCTTTTTCACATTTAAAATTGACAAAATAATTAACTCAAAATTTCTCAGCTGTTATTTTTATAAGTTTACCATAGGCAACTCATAATACACACTATCATGAAGGCTTTGACAAGGACTACAATGACGTCACAACTGTCAGCTGAAGCGCGGGAAGAGGCGAACGTACGTCTTATGAGGATGAGCAATCCTATTAGTTTACCGTTCTTGGTTCGATACCGGCTGGGGGAGCAACTTTTTTATTTTTTTTTTCGTTTATATTCTGATAGTAAAGTATAAAATATTTGCTTTTTTATCACCAAAACGGATGGCGCTTATGGGTTTATGATCCGTAGTGGGTATAAGTAGAATTTGATACTTTCATTTGTTTTGAAGGATTATTGTGGCATTTGGACAGGAAAAAATAAAATTGGTTTTCAAAAAAATCCGGTATTTTCCAAAAAAACTCAGCAATTCTTGGAATTTTTAAAACCTTTTTGATGGCATCTTGGTGAACAAAGGGCCACTTTACCCAGATTTAATCATCTTCGTATCTATTACGATTTCCGACGTACCAATGCTCGTACCTGGAATTTGTAACACCCAAACTGAAATTAAGTGCACTAACATGATATTATGTTTAATTTACAACACTATGACATTGATCGTAAAAGAAAAACATTATTTTTGCTAATAGAACTTACTTTCGTTTCTTGTTTGTTCGGGGAATTGCGTTGAGTCACTCCATTAGTGATGGGTCTAGTTTCCGTCATCTGACTTGGCAATTTTCCGCCCACATTCGCTAACTTTCCTTTAAAATATAATGGCTTTTCTTCGTCAAAACCTGGAAAATATGAATTTATTTAAGGTGAGAAAAAACATCTTGTGTTACTTGTTTGCGTAGTTTTGTTTTAAATTAGAATTTTTAATAAAATATAATGTTATTAGTTTCTGTATTATATTCTAGATTCTTTTTATTAATCACTAATGAGTTCGTTATTTTTCTTCCAATATTATTGAAAATGTAGCACAGAAAGTAATTAACAGTTATTTATTATACAGGGTAAGTTATAAATAAGCAGGGCAATATTTTCAGGGCTGGTAGATTTCGATAAAAGAAACATATTTTCCCTTTAGCGTTTTTCAAATATGTCCCAAATATAACTCAGTTGGTTGAACTTTGAAAATTTAAAAAAATATTTTTTTGCTTAAGTTTTAAGAACCAATCGATTTTTTCTGGGTTTTCTTTCTTGTACCGGGTGTCCCACTATGAATAGCTCTCGGCTGTATCTCGGAAAGTATTAGCCGTAGGGTAATAGCTTATAGCTTCATAATCCTCAGTAAATTTTGAATATTTTTTGTCAGAGCCATTTTCCTCTATCTACCAAAATGAAGTGGTGGGGGAAGGTTAGATCTGTTTTTATTTAAATATTAATAATTCTGGACTGGATGATCGAAATCGAACAAATGAGGGCTCGTTTAAAAGAACGTTTCTTACTCTATATTGTACCATATAAACAATAATAATAAGCTTTTGAACGTAGACGCTAGGGGGCGTTGCCTTACAATTTAACAAACATTGCGCGTTTTTTCAAAAAAATTAAATGCAATAGTATATGTAATTTTATTTGATAGTAAAGAGTAGTAAAAGCTTCAAAAGTCAGCGAAAACCGCATCTTGATATCTTCTTTCAAACCGAAGATATTAGCAAAATTATAATAAATACCAAAATATAAGCCCTTAATTATCTTACTTTTACAACACGGTATCAGTAGCCCTCTTAATTATGCCCATTCTAAAAAAAAATAAGGTAGAAACAGTTAGTTTATTTTAAAATCGACGAAATACCAGAATACCATAATACCAGAGGTATTAATATCTAATAATTAAGATATTAATAACAGTGAACAAGAAACAATGATTCGGTGAAGTCATGGTAGGCTTTGGAAAAAAGTTGCTTTTGACGTAATAGTATAAACGTCAAATTGCTGTTAAATCAACATTTTGATAGTCTTATCAGCGTTTTTTATCTTTTAATTGCTTTTTCAAAATGCCTTTATTATTTGAAATAGTTGGAAGTTGTTGGCATTTTGAAAAAGCAATCAAAAGATAAAAAACGCTGATAAGACTACCAAAATGTTGATCTAATAACAATTTGACGTTTATACTATTACGTCAAAAGCAACTTTTTTCCAAAGCCTACCATGAGTTCATTTAATCATCGTTTCTTGTTCACTGTTATTAATATCTTAATTATTAGATTTCTGGTATTCTGGTATTTCGTCGATATTAAAATAAACTAACTGTTTCTATCTTATTTTTTTGTTAGAATAGGTATAATTAAGAGAGCTACTGATACCGTGTTGTAACAATAAGGTAATTAAGGGTTTCTTTTTTGGTATTTATTATAATTTTGCTAATATCTTCGGTTTGAAAGAAGATATCAAGATGCGGTTTTCGCTGACTTTTTAAGCTTTTTCCACTCTTTACTATCAGCTAAAATTACATATACTATTGCATTTATTTTTTTTGAAAAAACGCGCAATGTTTGTTAAATTGCAAGGCAACGCCCCCTAGCGTCTACGTTCAAAAGCTTATTATTATGTTTATATGGTACAATATAGAGTAAGAAACGCTCTTTTAAACGAGCCCTCGCTTGTTGGATTCCGATCATCCAGTCCAGAGTTATTAATATTTAAATAAAAACAGATCTAACCTTCCCCCACCACTTTATTTTGGTAGATAGGGGAAAATGGCTCTGACAAAAAATATTCAAAATTTACTGAAGATTATGAAGCTATTACTTATAGTACACCTGATCTAGGCAAAATTGTGTAAAAACTCCATTTTCTTGTTTTTTGTTACAGTTGCGCCTCCTAGCGGTCGTTCTACAAACTTAAAAATAATTTCCAGCAATTTTCCCATAGCCTCTTTAGTTATAAATATTTTTTTCCGTAGCCCCTACGGCTAATACTTTCCGAGATACAGCCGAGAGCTATTCATAGTGGGACACCCTGTACAGGATGACGATGACGCCTCTCATACGACGCAGAGGCTCCAGCGAAAACGACAGTTTGTATTGAAATGAAATTTTGTGAGCATATGTAGGTTAATTCAGAGCACTTTTTAAAAATATAGAGTTCTACAGGGTGTCCCCCAAAAAGTGACATATCAAAGTTGTGTTTTTTGTAATGGATATGTTAATTTTGATTTTCGGATTCTGGGAGAAAAATAAAGGTAAATTTCATTAGAGAAGTAAATGACCAATATGTAAGGTTTTTGACATATTAAACATTTTCTAAAAATAAAGAACAATTTTTAACTTACAATAAAAGCTATCTAAATTGAAATTTGCCCAGTATAGCCCAATATGTAGTTAAACTAACGATTGTACTTTAAAGCAAATTAAAACTTGACCCAAAAAATTATACAAGGTGAACCTTAATATTATATATAATATTGTACTTTAGTAACCTTTAAAAGCAAGTTATTCTTTTATTTTAAATAGAACACCCAGTATATTAATCCGATATTCAATGGGGAATTCCTGTCTCTTCAAAATACTATTCAGGTTGCCTACCCCTCCAATAAAGATTTTCCTAGATATTTTCATTTTTATGATTTAGTGTCAGAAGGTTTTTGATATTTGATAAAATCCATGTGGCTGTGATATGTCTGACGTTACTTCACACACAACACAACATAACTGTCTAATTAGTCCAACTTTAACAACTAGTTATCATTTTGTGTCAGTTATAACAAAAAAAAATCTCAGAAATTTGCCGAAAATGCAAACTTATCGTATATCAGAAAAAAATCATATGATTCAATTAGTTGGCGAATGCAGTGTGCATTCACCAATTAACAGAACACTTACTGCTTCTGATTTTATCTAGTCTGGATTTTTTATGGGGATTATGTTAAAGACAGTGTTTACAAAACTTGACCAACTATTGTCGACAACATGAGAGAAATAATTCTAGCTGCTTTTCGAAGTAGAACTCCATATATGCCTTTTAAAATGAAAAGATATTTTGAAAAGAGAACCAGCATGCAGTTAACAGGAAAGGAAACATTTTGAGCATTTGATTTCATTTAGCTAATTTTTGTTACATAATTATAGGTTTATATCTAATTATAATTCTGTAATTAAAATATCTAGGAGAATCTTTGTCAGATATTTTTTTAAGAAATGAAATAGACAAAATATTTAAGATATGATTGGTTTGAGACAAAACTACAAAAAAAGTACTAACCTATTTGTGGCATTTCCTCATTATCCAAATTCCCATTCAAATTCTGTCTATTCATCATATCGATCAGATTATTATGACCATCAACAGTGTCAAAAGATTCTTCAACAGTTTTACTCTCCTCATACGAACCATTTTTATAATTATTATTATACACTCTATGTACGCTTTCAGTCTGATTTACAGTCGGTTTTCCGTTTCGGATTTGGCTACTCACAGTTTTCTTAGTCGTACTCTTAACCACGGTCGTTCTGCTGGTACGATCCAAGTTGGTTCCTCGTGCTGGCGTTTTGTTTTTTAGTGGTTCTAAAGGGTAGCTTTTATCCACGCCTGCCTTCTGTCTGCGCTCGTCAAACATCTGTCGAACCTTGAAAATAGAAAATCAATATGAGAGAAGTTCTTGAGATATTTTAGTAAATTATTCACGATATTTCATAGTCAATAAAATATAATTCTCTTCATTAAGTATAAGTTCTCTTTATTAACTAATAATTTTGTATAAATTAGAGGTTGCAGAAGGGAATTTTAGTAAATAGAAAATATCTTATATTATTTTGTGTATGAGGATAAATAAATATTGTAAATAACGTTTTGACTATTATACAGGGTGTTTCCTACGATGTTCTCTATGAGTATCTCGGAAGTTACTGGAGATAGAGAGTCAGTTAAATGTGGAAAGAATTGCAGTTTTGTGGGGTCATAAATATGCGTCTTTCAGATTTTTGAAATAGTTCATGGCTTACTAGATATTTAAAAAAACAAATTTTGGTTATTTTAAAAATTGTCCCTAATTCCATTATAATCTATTTTAGACAAAAAGTTTTCAGATAAAAGTTGTAGATAATCACATCCCTAACGAGTTTGTGTTCTCCGATTTTTTTTAAAGCCTGTCATTTTTGACATATGACACAAACATATGTTTTTTTTTAATGAAAACCAATGAAAACCATAGTTGGCCATGCCGTCATAAAAAGCGCCATTTTTAAGGATTTCAGCGATATAAGCTTTAATAATTTTTTTTATTTAGTTTAAAATTTCACTTAGTTGGTATAGTATTCTTATTCTGTTATGATTTATAACTTATAAAAAGACAGAATATATTATTAAACGGTTCTTTACAATTTACATAACACAAACTAAAACTTAAAAAAAATAATATCACTATATACACTTTCAGTTATTTTAGAAAATGTTCAAAAAAGCCGCCATTATTTTGAGTACATAAATAGATCTTTTTAAAACTGAATATTGTAGAGATAACCCGATGTTAACCGGTGCAATGATGCCGCCTTTTCAATGTGATGTTGATCTAGCTCATTTGGGTACCGTCCGTGTAACTCCTTGGCTCCCCAAGTAGCTATTTTATTAGTGATTGATGTAGGAGTTGGATAAGCATCATATTGTTTACTACTGAGGTTCAAGGGGGTGTATTTGACATCAGCTGAAGACACCGTGACGTAAAGGTTGCTGTTCTTGGTATAAAAGTATTCTCTGAGGCTCTTTATTTGCTCCCGACAGACATTAACAACATCCAGTAAAACTCTACCTCCAAGATTTCGAGGAAGGGTCACCTGTTCCGTAGCGCTTCTTGGGTGGTGATTTCTAAATTTGGTTAAGGTTGTTCGTACCAGGCGATTTAGGGATTCCAAGTCCGTATGGGTCCATTTGACTACTCCAAAAGAATATGTAAGAACCGGTAGGGCATAAGTGTTTATTGCTTTAAAGAGGTTCTTAGAATTCATACCTGTCTTTAGAAGGGAGGTAAGTCGCAATCGGAAGGCGGTCGATAGGCGATTTTTAATAATTCCATGTTCTATTTTGTGTGTTTGTAGCATTCCAAGATATTTATACGGCTTAGTCGACATTGAGGAGATAATTGTTTTCTCATCTAGATTCAATTCTGGTGTTTCGCATAGTTTTCCTCTTATGATTGAAACAGTCTGACATTTGCTCGTACCAAATGTCATTCCAATATCTGCGCTGATTTTATGAACGGTACGCAAAAGATTTTCAAGTTGGTTTTTTGTTGCAGCATATATCTTCAAGTCATCCATGTATAGTAGATGTGTAATGAGATGACGTCTGTTTCTCGTTCGTAGTGAGAATCCATAACCTGTTTCATTGATTATCAGCGATAGTGGATTTAAGGCTAGACAAAACCAAAGGGCGCTAAAAGAATCCCCTTGGAATATCCCTCTACGAATTGGAATTTTTGGCGATGTTATGTCAAAGGGAGCAGACCTGAGGTTGAGGGAGGTCGTCCATGAAGGCATGATCTCTTTAAAGAATCGGCAGATTTTGGGGTCAACATTGCAGATTTCTAGAACTTGCAACAGCCAGCTGTGTGGTATGGAGTCGAACGCTTTCTGATAGTCAATATAGCCCATGAAGAGATTTCTTTTGTTATGTCTGGCTTGCTACAAAACCACCGAGTCCATTACAAGCTGTTCCTTAGAGCCCATTGCCCTGCTTTTGCAACCTTTTTGCTCTTCATGTAGGATGTTATTGGTGACCAGGTAGGTATATATTTTACTGCTAATGCAGCTTGAAAATATCCTATAAATTGATGGAAGGCAGGTGATGGGTCGATATTGGGAAGGATTATCTGGGTTTTCTGTTTTTGGTAGAAGGTGAGTAATTCCCTCCGTTAGAAAGACGGGCATTTTATTGGGGTCAATCAAAGTTTCAGTAAATTCTCTCGCTAGGTGGTTGTAAGTAGCGGAAAATTTCTTGAGCCAAAAGTTGTGAATTCCGTCACGCCCTGGACTTCTCCAATTAGGTAATTTTTTGATTGCACTTTCAACTTCGCGCAGGGTAATTATTGTGTCTTCCATTCTTACGTTCTGATGTTTTTCACGCTCCTGGTTTATCCATGCGGCATTTATTTGATGCTCTCCTTGTGACGACCAGATGTTGTTCCAGTATTGATTTAGTTGGTTTGAGTCTATGGCATTTGGAGCGCGGGCGAACTTTCGACACCAAATTGTGTTTGTACCTGGGGTAATCGAGGGGTCAAATTTTATTATAGGAAATTTCGACACCGCGCCCTAAAGCAGGTAGGTAGGTAATTAATTGGGTTTCCCCAATATTTATTGTCACTTCTGTACTTGTGACTAAATTTACACGAAAATTATTCAGTTGCAGTTTATTGTTTGACGTTGACTAGTGCACTTATAGATATTTTAAACATGAGTTTGATAAAAAGTTCCCGTGGTCGAGATTTATTAGTGGTGGAGAATCATTCGTTCTCAAAACAGAAAGTGTTAAAAAGCGGCGAGATATTTTGGCGCTGCATTCAAAGAAACACTAAGTGTTCCGCAAAAGTGTTTACAATAGGCTGTAATGACCTCACCATCACAAGACGTGATTTGGTACATAATCATGAAGCCGATCCGAAAAAGCTTCAAGTAAAGATGGTTACCAATGCATGTAAAAGAAAAGCCGAAGAGGATATATCAGAAAAGCCTGCAAAAATTACAAGAACTGCTGTTACTGAGTGTGATGCCAATTTGCTAACGGTTCCTGACATAGCTTGCATAAGAAAAAACATTTACAACTGTCGTCGTAAACTGTTACCAGGTCCGTTACCTAGAAGCATATCAGAAGTTCATAACGCGGTTAGTAATTATTCTCCTAAAACCTGTCGCAATGAAAGTTTTTTGTTTTTAAATCATCCTGAATTTAATGTAATTGTATTTTCATGCGAGACAAATATTCGTTTGTTGTGTAAACTACAAACTTTGTATATGGATGGTACATTTTCATACAGTACCAAATTTTTTCTCCAATTATTTACAATACATGGCTTTGAAAATGGACATTATGTACCTTTAGCATACTGTTTGTTAAAGGACAAATTGTCAATGACATACAAACATTTATTTTCTTTATTAAAGTCAAAGATTTTTGAAACATTTGAGTTATCATTAGAGCCAACTGAAATATTTGTGGACTTTGAAAAAGCAATTCACTGTGCTTTATTGTCTATGTGGCCAAATGTAAAAATTAGTGGATGCCGTTTTCACTTACATCAGAACTGGTTTAAAAAAATTCAATCTTTGGGTTTGGTACAAGAATATAAGGATACAAATTCAGAAATTGGAAAATGGTTAAGACATACGTTTGGTTTAACTTATTTAAATCCAGTAGATGTTGAAGATTGCTTTGTTTATGATCTTATGTCATATAAACCTAAAAACGCGTCACTTGATTTATATGCAGACTATTTACTGGAAAATTACATAATCGATAGCGCTCTATTTCCACCGCACATATGGTCTAATCAGAATCCGTCTATTGCGAGGACTACGAATGCCTGTGAATCCTTTCATTCAAGATTTAATACTTCTTTTTATTCAACGCATCCTTCTATTTTTATTTTTATTGAAAAGTTAAAAGAATTTCAAGTAGAGACTTATGTCAAAATAAATAGTTTAAAAATACCAGCAAAAGTCAAAGATAATACCGTTAAGGCTAAATTGGTATTTATGGAGAAAATGGTGGATAAACTACGATCCCAACAAATATGTAGGTTAGATTTTATAAAAGCTATGTCTTACCATTCCTATAATACCAAATAAATTGTATTGTATTCAGATATTATTAATAAGTATTGTATTCAGATATTATTAATTTTAAAAATATAAAATGTACATTATTTTTATTAAAATAAATATATAAATTAATTATGATATTTTATTTATTTCGCAGCTATATTTATTTGGTGTCGAATATACCTGTCAGATAAAAACGGAACTTGGGGCTGGTGTCGAAAATTGCCATTAAATTTTAGTCGCTACCTGCTTAGTGTCGAAATTTCCTCCGCCCCATTTGGATGTTGGGGGTTTTCTTTATTTGCCTTATTTCCAAGGTTGCGGTAGAAGCACCTCTCGTTTTTTTATTATTGTTGTTATTTTAATTATTTATTAATGTTGAAATTTTGATATATAATAATAAACATTTTAAAGATTATTCCTTATTTAAAATTACTAACTATTACAAAAACATGAAGATCTTACCTTTCCTCCACCAGTTGATCCTATACTCGTCGTACTAGAATTGCTGCCCGCGCTACCTCGACCTACCCTTTCAAAAGCCCTTTGTTGCTGACTCTCGTACAGCTTCAATAATTTCTCTTCCTTTTCCTGCATTTGCTTTTGCTGGAAGCGCGCCTAAAACAAACATCATATAATTATTAACACATAATACAAAAAATATATCAGTAGAGCACAGCTTACTCGTAACCAGCTAGTCATCTTTGTTTGTTTTTGAAACTCAGACTTAAGCAAAAAAAATATTTATGTACAGGTATTTTAAGGGTTTTGTATTTACTTCATTAAATATTCGTAAAGGTGCCCGGTGGCCTAGAGGTACAGGCTCTGTGAGTAGTTTGGAAAACTCTAGTGTTCTGTGAATATATACAGGGTGAGTCTTAAATAAGTGCAAATATTTTCAGGACTGGTAGATCTCGATAAAAGAACGAGGAAGAAGGATTTAAAAAAAATATATTTGCTTCAATTATTTTGAGAACCACTGAATTTTCTCTGGGTTTTCTTTCTTGTAAATTTAATCTACTACCTAAGAAATTTGCAAATTTTTTTCAAAAAATTCCAAATTTAATTTTCGTTTTTTCGCAAAAGAACCTCATAAATATATTTCTGAGGTCGAAATATAGTATCCCTAAAATATTTGCACATATTTAAGAAGATATTGTTGTTGTCATGTGTGATGTTTTCAAGATAAGTGTTTATAATTATTTATCTATGTCAGTGAGTTAAGGAGCTCTTAACTCACGCATTTTGAGTGAGTTAACGTAACTCACGCATTTTCATTACCGCGCTCCTTGTTTAGATGACTATACCAAAAAGAAAAAAATATTTTGTGAAACATTTATTTTGCACCAAATACCTACTAAATACAAATAAACTGTTCTATTGATAATAATTATAAAAACATGAAAACTTAGTTATTATAAATGTTAACGATACAGTTTGAACAATCTTTCAATCTTCTTCTTTACCTCTTCATTCGATATATTCAAATTCTGATTCTGATGACTAGATTTTTTGATTTTTTAAACTAGCGACATCAATATTATTTACTGTCATATTGACATTACCATGCAAGGTGTTATTTGAACAAAGGTATTAAGGTAATTGATTTTTAGGATAGGTATATAGTTAAGTACAATAATTTTTAAAATTCATTGTGTGTTTTTGTAGTTAGACGTAGATAAAATATTGTACAATACACGCGAGTTAACTCCATTAAGATACTCGTAAATACCTATTATTTCTACAATGTTTTTCTGCATTAAAAATCAAGTTTGTATATTGAATCCTAAATCCTAAACAAATAATAAACCTCTTTACTAATTTCTTAACTTGAATAGATACTTAAAATTATATATGCTGTTACTTTCACATAAAATTGATTTAAATAACTTGTAAATCATTTTGTTCAAACGACTTTACCACAATGACTAAACTAGGAAATTTTAGTGCCAGCTAAATTCTGCAAATATCAGGTCGATATTGTTCTACAATAAGGAATATTTAATATTTTATTACTTTAGTTCAATAATTCTGCTACAGTCAAATTGAATAAAGAAAAGTTTCTGGCTGTATAGGCACAAAATAAATTCAAAGTTACTAAAAACGTGAGATAAAAATTACCTAATTATATAAAGAAATACTGTATTTTGTTCTTAACGTAACTTCTATTAATGACAGAATAGTAAGACATTTAATATATTTTATTACGTCTTACACAAAAATACGTACTTGAATGATATATAATGAAATAATACGTCAAATTAGATATTCAAACTTTTAAAATTGCCTGTGCTGATATACCACCCACACCAATCGATATTGTTACATTTAGTGTTGCAAGCAGGAGTTGTACCAATTATATAGGGTGTCCCATTATTCAGTGGACTTTAAACTACATACTATAGAGAAATTAAAATAACTTTGGTTGTACATCATAATACGACCACCAGCAAACTCCATAAGACGACGCATGGTGTCATTCATGACGTGCACCCAAAGTTGTTTTAATTTCCCTATACGTATTTTTCAAATCAAAATAAGTTATTTAAACACAATTTATCTTTATAAAAATGTGCTTCTTTTACCCGTTAAGCCCCATACTCACACTTCGCTAGTTCACTTCTTTCCTTCGTCGCGTCCCTTCGTCCAAAAATCTTATATTTACTATAGGAAATGTCGATTTTATGCGATTTTATGTCGATTTTATGTGTTCCTTCGTTCCTTCGTCAAAACGCTCCTTCGTCCGTTTACTTCCTCGAAACGCTCCTTCACCGTATTGTCGGTTTTTGGACGAAGTAGCAAAGGAATTATCACGAACAAAAAAAAATATTAAAATATATAAAATATATAAATCGATCTTGGACTTCATTTGTAGTTGATTTCTTGATTTGGCAGTACGTCTGTACAGGGTGTCCCATTTTCGAGTGTTTTGCAGGGTTTCTCTTTTATGAGTCGAGATACAAAGATGCGGTTTTCACATTACGCTGTTACTTTTTTATGAAACTAAAGATGCTACATACAGATATGTCCTAGCTCTCTTACTTCCTAAAATACAGGGCGAATCTGAAATTATTGCATTTTTCGATCCCCTTTGTATCATAACTGATCAAAAATGTGAAAACGGTCTCCCGTACAGTTTTTCACGTAGAATGCAGTGACGTAACTATTTCTTCGTTGGAATCTGTCTTTTTTTAAATTGACTAAATTTTTTTTTTAAATGCGATATTTTGTATATTATTTTATTTTCAACTACGAATGAAGTCGTAGTTGATTTCTTGATTTGGCAGTACGTCTGTACAGGGTGTCCCATTTTCGAGTGTTTTGCAGGGTTTCTCTTTATGAGTCGAGATACAAAGATGCGGTTTTCACATTACGCTGTTACTTTTTTATGAAAATAAAGATGCTACATACAGATATGTCCTAGCTCTCTTGCTTCCTAAAATACAGGGCGAATCTGAAATTATTGCATTTTTCGATCCCCTTTGTATCATAACTGATCAAAAATGTCAAAACGGTCTCCCATACAGTTTTTCACGTAGAATGCAGTGACGTAACTATTTCTTCGTTGGAATCTGTCTTTTTTTAAATTGACTAAAATTTTTTTTTAAATGCGATATTTTGTATATTATTTTATTTTCAACTACGAATGAAGTCGTAGTTGATTTCTTGATTTGGCAGTACGTCTGTACAGGGTGTCCCATTTTCGAGTGTTTTGCAGGGTTTCTCTTTTATGAGTCGAGATACAAAGATGCGGTTTTCACATTACGCTGTTACTTTTTTATGAAAATAAAGATGCTACATACAGATATGTCCTAGCTCTCTTGCTTCCTAAAATACAGGGCGAATCTGAAATTATTGCATTTTTCGATCCCCTTTGTATCATAACTGATCAAAAATGTGAAAACGGTCTCCCGTACAGTTTTTCACGTAGAATGAGCAGTGACGTAACTATTTCTTCGTTGGAATCTGTCTTTTTTTAAATTGACTAAAACTTTTTTTTAAATGCGATATTTTGTATATTATTTTATTTTCCTTGTTACGGACTTTCTAAAATACTTATTTTCATAAACGGGGTAAAAATGCATTATTTAACTTTATTACCATAGTAGGTAATAAAAACAATCCACTAATTTATTCGGCGTAAAATGTTGGTTATTGGCATGTTATTTAAAAGCAGCACAAGTTCAGTTTCCGTGTAGTTTATCAAAATATCACGATGCAAAGCATAATTATCTGGTAAAATTAAGTTAAATAAAATAAGAGCCGTTTAGCAGTTTAGCGGTACCTAAATAAATAAATATAGAGTATATTATAATTTTCGAAAGCTCATAACAAGGCAAATTAAATAAAAAATAATATATAGAGTGTCCTGTTTAAAAAAAGAACATAAGTTTGAGTCATTTTTCGAAATAGACAGCTCCCAACGAAGAACCACTTTCGTCACTGCCATTCTACCTGAAAAACGAGACACGGGCGGTGGGTAAGTTCTCAATAGGTAGAACAAAACAAAATCAGGGTATCCGGTATATACCTCTACATTTAGATGAACAGTCTAATTTATAAAAGGTATTTCCAACGACCGCATAGTAAATACCCGGTATAATACCAGTAATATCATGTATACGAGTATATCTACAATATTTCTTATATATATATTGTAGATATTATATATTGGTATATTTCTTTTCCCGGTATTATACCGGGTATTTACTATGCAGTCGTCGGAAACTCCTTTTATTAAAATTAGGATGTTCATCTAAATCTACAGGTATATACCCAGATTTTATTTATCTACAAATTGGGTACTTACCCACCGCCCATCACTGACCCTTTTCAAATTTTCGATAAGTTATAAGATAATCGAGATACAAAGTTTATCGAAAAATACAAAAATTTCTACTAATTAAAAAAGTAAAAGAAAGAAAGAAGAAATAACTTTGAACTAAGAAGGTTAGGATAAATATGTGTGTAGCATATTTAGTGTCATAATAAGTAGAACAATGATGTGAAAACAGCATCTTTATATCTCTACTTATAAACTAGAAATCCCATAAAACACACAAAAATGGGACATCCTGTACATCTAGCAATCGCCAGTCAATATAGAAATAATTCACACACAATAGTCTAAAAAATGGAAGAAAAAAACAATATTGTCTTCATATTTGTGAAAAAATACATTTATTTATGTAATCGTAGCGACAAAAATAAAAAATAGAAATAGTGTGCATGATGCCTTTACAAAAATATCTGAAGAAATGGGGATTGACATCATTAAAGTTTAATTAGTATGTCATATTTCATGGTTTCACTTTTGTATAGAAGAAAATTGTCCCCAATAAACTTATTTCGATATCTAAAATAGGTAGTAGTTCTATATCCAAGAAATATTGTGACACCCTGTTTACGCTACAAGCCACACTTTTTTTAACTTGATTTAATATAAAATGGGCGGTTATATCAACATTTACAATTCGTTCTCCATCCTACTTCACACCATCTAAGTACTTTTAACATATTCCTTCGCACACTCTCACCCACAACTTAATTTGTCTACGTCAGCAAAATACAGCGAATGTATTTGTTACAAAAAACAGACATTTTTTATTTTACTGTATAATAAATTACTCACCATTCGATACTCTAGCTCGAATTCATCCTGCCACCTTTTGGCAACCCACGATGGGTCAAAATTTAGAGACACATTATTTAAGCTGGATGACAGATATTTATGCATTTTTTTGTTTATTTTTTGCTTTATTTACATAACACTTTAACTCGACTATTGTATTTTTCTCGCAAATAAACAAAACAAGTTTCTGCTAGGCTGACCAAATAGGAAATATCGGTGGAGAGTATCGGTGGAATGGGATTGGATATGGGGCTAAGATTTACGGTCATGCGCTAATACGTTGTGGACATTGTCCATTAATGACGTAGGGGCGATATGTTTTGTAGCCGTGTAGGTGGCTGGGCATTGATAAAGGGTGAAATGCAGGGAACCGTAACGGCACTTCGCTAACTAATAGTTGTATTACGTGTTTGGAGAATGATTGATTGGTTTGATGGGGTATGTATGGATATATTAAAGCAAACCAACATAGATTCAGAATGAAAAACTTTATTGGACTGTAATAATAACCTGTGTGTTAGAAAGTAGATAATGGAGCTGTATTATTAGCTAGGTATTCCAGTATTTATTAGAAATGTACTTCGGTTTTGCTTTAAACTTAATAGTTTATAGACTTTTTCCTAGTTAAAAGAAGTATAAGAAAAAATATAATGCTTTTTATAGCTTGTTGAAAAAGTTCGAGTTTTTCGTCACTGGGAGAGAAATCTTATAAAATAAAAAAGTTAATTTTCCTAAACACTACAGCTTTGCATCTAAACAGAAACCAGCAAAAATCAACAAGAAGAAAAAAGAAAAAAGTATTTAAAATATGTTTAAATTACGCTATCCAAGAATCCTTTAATTTTTAGCAGATATGTCTATTATAAACCATTGGGGTTCTGTTAAAATGACGTTACATGATGTCAAACTTCATATTACCAATTGCTACCTGATCACAATTACCTAATATGGTAAAACCAAAAACTTAAATTCTCTGTGTATAATTTTTTTGTTTGTTTTTAATTTTTACTTATGTTTATTAATGTTATGGGGTGTTCAAGATGAAAATAAGCAAATAAATAATCAAAGAAGCCATAGTCATACATTACTAACCTATGCCTGAGCAATGCATTTATTCATTTAGATTGGGGGTTAGAAAAGCTTCTTTGATTTTCCGTTTTTTCGCTACTCTGTGTCCTGTGTGCCAAGAATGCTGACAAATCTTAGATTTGCAAAAATCGCCCTTTTTAAATAATCTATATGTTCTTTAATTCGAACTTTTAATGGTCTAGATGTTTCATCATTATTAATATTTCTCACATTCACATGGTATATTGTAAATCACATTTTTTTATTTGTTGTTCAGTGTGCATTGGCTTAGTATGGGCTAAAATGGATCTAAGTAGATTTTGTGGTTTGAAGGATGTTCGTATGTTATTATTGTTTTCCTATCTCTATTTTTTCGGAAACATCTTGCATGTATGGAATTGAAGTTGTATATATTGTGTATTGTTGTCGGTGTGTGTATTTTTCTTTCCTATCTGTCTTTTTCTTGTTTATGTTTTGTATTTTGTTTCATGTTTTAATGAAACATGATTTTTCACAGTGGCGAAAAAGCCTGATTTTGTTCAGGGAACAAATCTGCCAGAAATTTGCCACTTTTGAGATGCAGCCGGTAGACATTATTTATTTTTTATAATGTTTACTTTATAAAGTGCATCCACACATAATATTTAGATTTTTGAAAAAAGCTTTTGTCACTCTCTGAATCGCAGTGTTCCTTATTAGACAATCCCGGATTTTCAACAGAAACATTACAAAAAAGTTTTATGTTTGAAAATACAACAAACAACATAAATTAAAATTGTTTTAGGAATCTTAATGTAAAGATGGCATGATTCATATTTACACTCATGGTATTACCGTCCAATTGTAAACAAAATCAAGTCATTAAAATTTGTAAACATACCGAGATGTTTACATTTGTCTGTTTGTGAATCTGACTTTTCACACATCATTTCTGTAAATTATTTACAGTGTCGTTTACAAGCTTTAAATTCAGACAGCAAAGGCGTTGATTCCCGAATGACCTAAGAAATTAATTTTTTTCCATAGCAACTGTTAAAATTGCCTTATATCTAAGGTGACCAACTATACTCGTTTACTGAGTTTTGTACTACTCTTTTTTCACAAACCGTACTCTTTTCAAATCCTGTACTCTGAAAGTAGTCATTTGTTTCAAATGGACCCTTCTAAATAGTAAAATTAAATGGAAAGAAGTTTCTTCAGCAATCGAATTTGTAATAAAGGAAGTAAAAGATATTGTTATTGACAATTTTCTTTTTGAAGAAATTCGAAGAGTAAATTTATATTTAAATGAAGAAAAATTGAAGAAATGGAACGATGAGAAAATAGAAATTGACAAAAGAATCTGGTAGATTCTTTTGTCCATCTACTAGATTTTTTTGTCAATTCTGTAGAAATCTTTCGGCATTTTAGTAGTAGAACATATCCCACATGAAAATTTAAAAGTTTTAATAGAAATTTCCTTATGTTGTCCAGGCACTAATGCTGCTGTTGAAAGGGTATTTTCACTGGGGAATGATTATTGGAGCAGTGAGAAGTTCGAACTTTCTGTAAAAACATTATGTGCCGTCTTAACAGTCAAATTTAATATGCAAACTGAAAGTTGTTTGGATGTGGCTACATTATTATTTTGTAGTCAACATCGTGAAGGGAAGAACAAATAATGAGATTGCAACAAAAACAGCGTATTGCTGCCCGTGCAGCATGTTTTATTTTAATGAGTGTGTTGAAGATAATTTAAATAAAAACAAAGAAAAAAGAAAAATACCAGTTAATTTGACCACTCTATTCTTCAAAAAATAAATAAATGAGAACTTTGACTTTGACTTGTGCCACATTTACCGACAACTGACCGGAAGACCGCGCAGAGCCGAGCCGCTTGTCTCATCGACGAGCGCCTCATTCCCACAACGCGTGGCTCGCCTAATCGCGCGCCAAACTCGCCAAGTCCCGCGTCGTGGGATGCCGGTTTTAGACGAACAACCTCATTTAGCAAAAAAAATCCACTTCGGAGAAAAATATGTTTTTAAAAGAAAATAAAGCTTTTATCGTTTTTTCTTCTTTTTTTTTTCACGTATGAAATTCTTGCAAAATGTACTCTTTTTGAACAAAAAATAGTTGGTCACCTTATTATATCTATCAAAAATCTATACTAATATATAAAATTCTTAAGTGACTGACATACTGATTAAGCACGATCCTGCTCAAATCACTCAACGTAAGAAGCTCAATTTTGGCATACAGGTTGATTCTAGGGTGTAGAGGTTCGATAAGAAGGGGTTTTTCGAAATTCCAGTTCCAAGAGGGTGAAACCACCCCTCAAATGTTACAATGTTTTTTATTTAAAAACGGTCAAATTTCCGATAAAACGCTTAAACACGTATATTTTATTTTGTTTTTTTACATATTTTAAGATTTTTTAAAAATCTATACAGGGTGTTTCGAAAAATCTGCTAATTGATTAATCGCGATCCTGCTTAAAGCGCTTGACGTAAAAAGCTGATTTTTGGAAAACAGATTGACTTTAGGGTGTAGAGGTTCGATAAGAAGGGATTTTTCGAAACTCGAATTCTAAGGGGGTGAAACTATCCCTCAAATATTAAAATATTTTTTATTTAAAAACCGGTGAGTTTTTCGGAAAAACTCTTAAACCCGTATATTTTATTTTGTTCTTTAACATATTTTAAGATTTTTTATAAATTTATACAGGGTGTTTCATAAAATATGACCATTGAGTAATCACGATTCTGCTTAAACTGCTTGACGTTTAAAGTTGATTTTTGGCAAACGGATTGACTGTGGGGTGTAGAGGTTCTATAATGAGGGGTTTCTCGAATCTCAAAATCCAAGAGGATGAAAACGCCCCTCAAATATTACAATATTTGTTATTTAAAAGACGGTTAGTCTTTCGGGAAAACGCTTGGACAACCATAAATTATGAAACTACCCCTCAAATATTACCAAGTTATATAATAATATCGCCATATTGTTTTTTCTCATGCTGACATAAATGTGAGAAAATTTTATCCAGTTTGTATGTTAATGGAAATTCTTGCTTTGCTTTATCATCACCATTGCAAATGATTAATTCACCGCGAACGAAATCGCTGGTATACGCTAGTACTAGATAAAATAGTACTTTAACCTCAGGGGTAGATTAAATGATACTTTAACAGCGAGGATAGGTTAAAAACTTTATTTCTTCTCGCACGTTTTTTAATTGCTTTTTTAATCCTTTTCATAAGTTATTCGGGATTTAAATGGAAGTAGTTTGGATATGGCGTTTGTCGCCTCAGCCTGAATATCTGTTGGTAATTTACTAATTTAGTTTTGAGCCATTTCTGCCTCCAATTCAATCAGCAATCGACACGAAAGAGAATTCAAAATATTGACTCAAAACTGACAACTAAAGAGGCAGCTTTATTTATTTGTCAAATTACATAGAAACCAACGCCAACCCAGCACAATATTTTTTCTACTCGTAATAAATCCCTTGAAATAATAATTTCAGAATATTTTTTAAAACGTAACTCGCTAAGGAAAAAAATATTGTTTTATACACGACGATAAAATTGCATTATCGTCTACCGAAATGATTAATAAAATACCTTATCGTTTTGTATAAAAATAACTAAAAGTGAAATGGATAAAAAAAAAGAGTTGGAGAATTATTTTTCGAGACCTATAAAATCAGATTTCTTTCCAGTTATCAAAAGCTTGCCAAATAATCTTTTGAATCGAAAAATTAAACACCACGACCATATAAGGAAGTCACTTGTCCTCAGGTGAGTCAGTCGACCATCGAACGGTGAAAGAGCATAGTGGGCGCCAGCCAAGCCGGTCGACCATCACAGACGCCCGATAGGTGCACGGGCTTCGTTTATTTCGTCGATGTGTGAATCAGCTGGTTTCAATGTCACTGTATTTTATATTGACTTAATATCCAACACATTTATAAAAGCAATCTAAACATCTTACAGATTTTCTGTATGTTTTAATTAAGGTTTTTGTTTAGATGTTTTTTTATATTTACTATATTGTACAACTATCAATAATTGATAGCAGATTTACAGCTTATTCAATACCAGCTGGTCATTTTGACATCTACATACATACTGTCATTACTCGCTGACGTGTATTTGATACGCATGAGAAGATGGTCACGCAAGGCGTTTTCTTTCATGAGCTTTTCTGTGACTGAAAAGCCCTATACGTGATGTGCGGTAGACAGATACGTGTTATCTGTCTACCGCACTCCGGACATTCAAAAATCTCATTGCTTTGTTGCCTCTTACTTTTTGGTTGTCGCTGTTAACTAAGTTTACAATTCTTCCCACTCATTCTGCATGTTAATCCCCTTTAAGTTTTCGTAGAAAATATCCTTGTACCTTTTGAGTTGTCCACCCGGCCTCCTCTTACCGTGTTCAAGCTCACCATAAAGCAGAGATATTGGTATGCGGTTTTCTTGCATTCTGCATACGTGACCAGGCCATCTTAAGCGGGATATTTTCTAATCATGGCTTCAATACTCTCGCAGTTAGCTTTTTCAAGAACTGATACGTTTGAAACACGATGGAACAATTTGATTCTTAAGAGTTGTCTAAGATGTCCCTGTTGCAACTTGTGTCGGCGGTACGCCATCGCCACCCAGGTTTCGCTTCCATATAACATGGTGGGAATTATTATTGCTCGGTATACTGCAAGTTTCGTTTTTGTACTCAAGTCATGATTGTAGAAAACCCTGTCTTTTAATTTCTAGAATGCTCTTGAGGCGCTGCTAATCCTGTGCTGAATTTCAGAGTCGATATTGGCCTTTTCCGAAATTAAACTGCCGAGGTAATTGAATTCCGCTACATACTCCAATAGTTCTTCTCCGATTTTTATAGCATTGTTGCGATCTTCCGGGGGATTGCACATGATTTTAGTTTTATCGATGTCCAGCTTAAGTCCCAAAGCCTCGTATGCCCAGGTATATATGTTCAACATTTCTTGCAATTGCTGTAACGTTGTAACGTATTTGCAACTAGAGCACAGTCATCAGCACATTGAAGTTCTGTGATAAATTTTGTACGTGTTTTGAGTCTTTTTATGTTGAACAGACCGCCGTCATATCTGTATCTGACGCCCCTGTCCACTATAATGTAGAGCGTTGCCTTGTTGCATTTTGACAATAATAGAATGCAATAATAGAAGCCCCAGCGAAATAAGGTATTGACAGGCCTGATACAAAGAACCCAAAGTAAGAGTAATGATATATAAAACAATCCCACAGTCCCCAACTGACAAAGGAGTACGACAGGGAGACGCGATATCCCCAAAGCTGTTTACAGCAACACTGGAAGAAATCTTCCGTCAACTGGACTGGACTAATAAAGGATTAAAAATAGATGGAAAATGTCTTAACCATCTAAGATTCGCTGATGACATAGGATTGGAATTGCCAATAGCACAAATTAACGAATTAAATACATCCAGCAATAAAGTAGGTCTTAAAAATGAATTCAGCAAAAACTAAAGTTATGTACAAGAAGCTAATAGACAGAAAAGACATTCTAATAAGTAACACAACACTGGAAATAGTAGAAAAATATTTTTGGACAACTAATACACAGCTCGGAATCTCTACTACCAGAAATCAACAGAATAATTAAGTTAGCATGGAGTACTTATAGAAGAAATTCAATCATATTCAAACCTAGAATGTTCTCTCTTCTCGTCCATTAACTCTCGAAAGAGTATGGTGACATCATGTCTCAATTGCTCGGATCGTTGTTCTCCATCCCCTCTATCTTGAGCGGGTATAGAAGCCTCTTGTAGGCCGTGACCAATAATTTCTTTGGTTTGGTCCGCCCAGCGCGTCGGGGATCTTCCTCTTGGTCGTTTGCCATTAATCTTCCCTTCGATTATGATTTTCTCCAGTACATCTGTTCTTCTCGAAATGTGCCCGAAGTACCTAAGGTATGGCTGGTTTATTTTGTTTTTTTCAACTGTCTTAGAATTCATACGTTTGTCCGATGGTTGGTATGAAATTTGCAGCATTCTTCTGTAGGCCCACATTTCAAAAGCATCTTATTTTCGTCTGTTTGTAGTTTTCAGAGTCCAGGCAGCACTCTTTGAGTTTGCTAATTTTAATTTGTTGTGCTGGGATATTGCAGAGTCTTTCCATATTCGTGTTAGTTTTATAGTCGAGTTACGAGCCTAGAATGTTACTTTATATAAAAAAGAAAACATTCGACCATTGTACTACCAGTTATGATCTATGTGTGCAAAACCTGGAAAGCTCAGTGGAATGAAATAGGCTAGGAATAACCAGGAAAGACCGTAAAATAATAGAGTGGATACGAAAAAAGACCCAGGTAATAGATGTCATCCACAGAATCAAATCCCCCAAGTGGCAATGGGCAGGACACCTGGCAAGGAGGACGGACAACAGATATACCACAAAACTTACAGCATGGTACCCACGAGGAATTAAGAGACCTAGGAGAAGACCAAACCTGAGATAGAATCATGATATTATGTAATTAGCAGGAATAACTTGGGCCGGCATAGCCAACAATAGACAACAATGGGCCCAACTACAAAGAGAGTATCTAAATATCTGAGGGAGGCTACACCATAATTGGAAATGGTTGAATAAGCTGAAAATGATGATGATAATATATTTATTATCTAGTAATAGCAAACCAGATATAAACCCTGAACGATATATTATTTTTATATGGTAAAAGGTCATCGTTCTACCCAAGCATTTCTCTTATTTCCATTTTGCACCGATTCACGTCACCAAAAACTGGTTATGTTAAAAAAAGTTGCCAATTACCGTTTTATGTCTTAAAATATTTAAAATGTCTGCTATAAACGAAAGTGCTTTGAATATTAAAATTGATGGACCACTTTGCTACCTACGAATATTTATATCGAGGAACATAAAATGGAGATCTCAGATTTTATTAGATTGTTATTGGCTACTTAATTGGCTATTAGATTAATAGTCTGATAATGTTTACCTTGCAAGGTTAGTTTTTATATATTTTCATTTAAATTGACAATTTTATTAAGAAAATAAATATGTCTTTTAGTTTTAAGCTTGATTTATTTTTAATTAAGATGAAAAGTATTGAAATAATCTTCCTTCAAAAGAAACAAAAAGTTCTTGAAAAAGAAAGTATGAATATTCTTTTTAAATTAATTACTACTCGTAATTTTATTCAACAAAATACAAATATTTCGGTATGCAAATCACAAATGATGGACTGTTGGATACAGCAATTAAAGAACGAAACCAACTTGGAAGGAATGCTATCACGGTATTGAATGGGATACTGTGGGACAGAAGCATAAACAACAAGAACACAACTCTAATATACAATACCATCATAAAGAGTATAACCACGTACAGCTGTGAAGTCTGGCCAATTAAGGAAACAACAAAACGAATGCTGGAAGCTACAGAGATGGATTTTTGGAGAAGATAGCAGGCAAATCAAGACTCGAGCGAATAACTAATGAACGCATAAGACAGATTATGGAAGTTAAACATACGATAGTGGACGACATAAAGAACAGTCAACTCATATGGTACGGGCATGTCCAAAGAATGGCAGAAATAAGAATCCCAAAGCAAATTATAAACTGGAAACCTGCAGGAAGAAGAAAACCGGGTAGACCGAGAAGAAGTTGGCAGGAAGGTATTGACACGTTTATGGAGGAAAGATCTCTCGGAGACGGTGCATGGAGAGACAGACAGGTATGGAGAGATGGCATCGGAAGACGTAGAACGTTTTAAACCGATTAATATATATATATAATTTTATTCAAAAAATTCCATAACTTTTTATTAACTTTCATTTTTTATTGTTACAAAATAGAATATTTTGTCAGTTGCATGTTTTAAAAATAGTTCCGCTTTTCTTCCTACAACTTATCATAATATTTCTTGTTTCCATCTTGTTGTTAACAAATTAGAAATTATAATTCTTCATAGAAAATAAAAGTGAGTCATTAATGTTGTTTCTCGTACTGTTGTTGCATTTAAATGCGGTGCCTACTAATTTCATAATTTCTATGGTCACGCTTTGTAGGCAACTATTGTTTAATTGACTCATAATCAGGGATGGGTAGATGAAATCTAAGATCTAGTAAAAAGCAAATTGTTGTTAGGACTAATCTGGACAGACTTTACTTCGTTTTCCTTTATTATGATTATTTTTTATTAAAAAAAAACATTTTAATACAAGATTGTGAGAATCTGTGTCTTTATTCCCTCATTAGAGAATATTCATTAATATGAACTCACACTGGGTCAATGGACGTTTTTTAAATAGCAAAATATCGATCTTTTTTAGTAATTTTGCTATTTGTTATAAAACTTAGGAAATTTTAAACTTTTGCTTTATGCTTTTCCTATTTTAGCTTTATGCCTACGACATACCGTATCAAAAGGTCAATGATTTTATGCAAAAATTTTATAAAACTTTTTTGAATAGGCGTTAAAGTTGTACTGTCGTCTAGAATTTCGTTTTATTTGGAATAGGCATCTAAAAGCTATTTGCAAAAATATCTACCTTCAATTACTAAACATTTATAATACGGCCCAGAGAAAGCTACAAATAAAATACCAGCAAAAATATGATTTTGTCATTGTCAAATTCGATGTCACATTTTTTTTGTTTACAAGAATTTGTGTGGTTTGAAAAAGATGGTTAATTTTTCTCTGAATTGGAATGATCATCTACAAAAGAATTAGTTGAATTGAGAATAGTATTCGCGGTGTATGAGTGCTGTTCATTACTCGATCACTCGCAATAAATCTCGCTCTCATACCACATGCATCCACAATAATTCAAGGGATAATCGAAATATTTGTAACACAAGGAACTTTATTAAACAATACTAATTAATAAAATGTTTACATAATTCCCCATTCATAGCCAAACAATACCCCAAATGATTGTGAAATTCACGCCTCTCAATACAAAATGTTAGTACCTTTAGGCTCGGTGTTTTCAGTTATAGATAAATAGCTTTTATCTAACAAATAACTATCTAAAAGATAAACAATCTAGAGCCTCCTATCAATAGGATATAACATTTGGGTATCATACAAAATAATCCAAAAGATAACAATTTGGAGGACTACCCGCCTACGGACCGTTAGACACTCCGTAGAGAAAGTGTTGCCAATATAAGATATCTGAAATTGAGATGGTTATATATGAAAAGTCTATGCAACAGACAGAGACAAAAACCGGGAATTTCAAATCGTTAGATTAAAAAGTGAGGTTATTATTCAGTTGTCAAAAGATCGTCAAAATGAAAATAAAAACAATAAAATTCAACTAAAATATATTATGTGTTCAACTCTGACCAGTTCTATTATGCTATAGGTTAATTAATTTTACCTTTATGGAAAAAGGGAATCAGTTTCAACAGTAGTTTTGAAATAGATGTGTTGATGGAATGCGATTTATAAGAAATTAAAACAAGAAAAAAAGTATGTGTAAGTACTTAATTTATAATTTAATTATATGATAATACTGTTATATTTATTATATTAACATTTTAGTACAATAAATTGATAATAGAAAATATGGAAGAAACTGGTGAAGTGCAAGCAGATCGAGATTTATAGATAAATCCTAAAACCACAATCTGGTAAAAAAATAACATAAGGCTGTTAGTAATAACAAATATGTATTGTTGTAGGGCTTCGCATAGTAAAGAAATAGGTAGGATAGCATCGATGATAGTAATTAAGGTGAATTTTATAAAATAGATAAATGTACTTATATAATTTTTCTATAGAAAAGCACGATTGAGAATAAGTATATAACCCCAAAGACCAGTACTGCCGTTTTATCTCCTCATTTATTGGTATACTAGTTGAAGCCTGGCGCATCCGCCACGACAGCGACACCAAGAAAAAAAATACTTGTTTTTTTTTAATTAAATGAAAAACAAAAAATCCGGCGACGACAGTTTTTAGAAGAGTAAATTAGCTATCTTTTCAAAGCAACGTTCTAGAGCAAGTCGTTACTTCAGAAGAGACGACACAGAATTAGCATTTTATATATGTAGATGATTTTGGATATACTTTTGTGTCTTGATTAATAATAAATTAAGATCACCTATAATAATTGTTACATTAACACATATGTACAATTTTTTTAATAAAAAATAATAAATATAAAACAATTTTGTCATATTACTTTTATTTTTAAGAACTCAAAGTGATGAAACTTCAAAAAAACCAGAAAAAAATAAAGGAAAAATATTGTGTAAACAAAGTTGATATTAATAAACCTTTTAACCGTAAAAAAGTTGAACTAACTGGTATTCAAAGGAGGTGTTTTAAAAAGGTTTAGCTAGAGAGTTAAAAAACAGCATGAAGAACAGATGTTTAAAGTATAAGGTACATAGTACAAGAAATTAAATTAAAATTGTAACACAAAAGAAATAAAAGCAAATGTGAATTGAATAACAGGTTTTCTAAGGTTCCTGTTGTAATATTAATGAATTAAGATATGCAAATTAAAAATGAAATAAATAGTTTGATTTAAAAAAATATTATTTATTTTTTACCTACTTTAGAGCTTTATTAAGTACGTAATGGTTTTTAATTGAAGGGATTTAAGTAAAATAATTTATAAATTGCCGTTGAGTTATATTTTTACTCGGCAATTGTACTTATTTCATCACTATTATCCTGACTTAATGCATTCTCTTCGTTCTGATGCTCTAACAGAGGCTCCTTTTATTTTGTAACACTCCTTATAAAGTCCGGCACTAACAACAATAGTTTTTTGCACCATTTCAATGTGTTTATTAGTGTTTATACCTCATAAGTTCTAAAATCATTATAGTCTACATACTCAGAATAGGTAAGTCTTTTCGAAATAATCTAAAATCGAATTTATTGAAGTAAACGAAATCTACAATAGTAACAATGTCTTAGGTTATGTTAAACAATTTTATTAAATTAAATCAAAATCTCCTTATGTGTCAAATTTTTATCCGACAAATAAAGCGATATTTGGCAGTTCAGGTCCCAAATAGGATATCTGACGGATAAGGTTATTTTATCTAATAGATATTGGTATCTATAGGTGAAGATACACTTTTTTCTGCTATCCATCAAATAAAATATATCTGGCGGATTATAACGCGCTATCTATACCTGAAAACACCGGGGGTTAGTTTCAAACCTACGGCTTATTCTTTAGATTGTTGACTTATTCGGTATAGGCTTCCCGGAGACTGAGCTGCGAACATATTATCTATAGTAAACGCCACGAATGTTTGGGAGTGATTCATCGGTCGCTACCATGTGATCTGTTCAAGGTCACATAAAACTTAATTCCAGTGCAGTGGTTTTTCAAGTCATATAATAATCAATATATAATCTGTTGTAATTTGTTGTTTTAACTGTCAAAGTCTTGTCAAAACATATATTTGGTTATAAATATAAACTGGAATGCCCCATTCGTCGCACTGCAAGCACACCAATGGACTGAAACTGGACAAAAACGATTCAATCAAAGAAACGCGATATAGTATCGTCTTTGTCAATCACGCTAACATTTTAGAATAAGTAGGAGGAGCGCAGGCAGATGATTAGACCGGGCCTTTAAAAAACTACGTCTGCGGTAAAAATTTACGTTTTTACTGTAAAAATGATAGCGCGCGTGTCGATTCTAACTTCATCAAGCGATGAATCACTCCCAAACATTCGTGGCGTTTACTATAACACAGCGGGAATACAATCGTAACTTGTACAGAAGTTCGTATGAAGAGAGATTCATAATTATTTTATACAAAATTACTCTGTTTGGTACCTTCAAATTTTTGTAAACAAAATGTGACATCGAATTTGACAGTGGCATAATCACATTTTAGCTGGTATTGTTAGAGGGATTAAACTGTAAATTACCTCCTTGTTTTTTAATCCCTTCCCTAATAGTCATTAAATAATTTGAGGTCATTAAATTTTCTTTCAACTGAAGCATTTGCAAAGGGAAGCACAAGTAAAAAGCAGATAATAATTTCTAAGTTGGGAAAGATATATCGTCCCGCTCCGTTTTTAAATCTAAAAATTTTACGCCATTTTCAATCAGCAATAAAATGTTGAAACTCCTCTTATTTTCGCCGCCTATTGCTAATCCCAACAAAATTCCCAATCGGCTCCGGATTCCCCAAAATTTGGGGAATTCCCAAAAATTGGCAACGCTGGAGGTTAGCGTGTTCTTTCTGAATATGCTAAGACTAACGGACTAGTGTCGAAACACAGATAGCTAGATGGACGTATTTCCGCACTTGCGTCGATGCGCTACAGGAACATTTGCCTGCGCGTCGTATGTCTTCTGGCAGTCTTTTAATTTTTCTGTTTGTCTATGTTGCCCCCCGTATGGTTGAAAACAGCAAATTGATATTTGATTACTTATAGATTACCACCTATATACAAAATGACACGAAGACCTGGAATATGGCGCCCAACTTGATTAGACCTTCTGCGCATGTTGACGCTCATTCTCTATCCCTTCTATACTTCTCTGGTATATATTGACAAAAAACACAGCACATATTTGTTTTCTATTGAAAATAATTCCAAAATAACTTGCAACCTGGCAACATCGAAGATATGCGCATGCGTAGTGTCTGTGACTTTGAATAAGAAGACTAAGTGTGCGAACACAGTGCAAGCAGGTTTGCCGCTTTCTGGTAGCCAGCGCCAATCTGGGTACCTATTCTTGACATCGTTCGCAACTTTGCGTATATGCATCACGTGTATTGTTATAAACAGGGTATCCCAGAAATAAGTGCAAGTATTTTAAAGGGTGGTAGATCTCGATAAAAGAAACATATTTTCGCTTTATCGTTTTTCAAATAAGTCCAAAATAACGGAGTTATTTTACTTTGAAAATTTCAAAAAAAAATGATTTTTTGCTAAAATTTTGAGAACCTTCTTCATGTGCCTTCTCCTCATCGGAGGTTGGTTTGGTTTTGATTATAAATTTTTCGGTTGTTGTTGCGGTTGACGTTTTACGTCAAAACCAACTTTTAACTTCGACAGGAACGTTGACCTTGAAACGTTAGTAATAGCCAATAGAAATAATCGCAACCGCAACGTCGAATCGCACCGTTTTCAATCTATAAATCGACCTTAATAGATACGAAAATGGTTAATTTGGGGCAAAGTTGCCCATTGGGATGTTCACCAAGATGCCATCAAAAAAGTTTTAAAAATTTCAAGGATTGCTGAGTTTTTTGAAAAAAAGACTAATCTTTTTGAAAATCAATTTTATTTTATCCTGTCGTTCCTTTTTTGAAAATCAAACAAAATCATTTTTTGAACAAAAAACTAATTGCACATTCTCATAGCCACTTTATTAGGGCTACCTGATAGTATTTTTAGATTTTCAAATTAGCTGAAAATTTGTGAGATACAGAGGCCAACTTAATTTTTTTAAATACGCACCTGCATTTTTTAATTCAGATTTTGAAAGAACTCGTTCTCCTGAGTACAATGATATGCCACACTTAACATTTTTTTTTGTTTTGACATTTGAACACAGTTTATTTAAACTAATTACAAGTCCGGCTCTGTTTTTTTTTAATATTTAATCTATTCATCGTTACAATATTGATAAGCTTTCAAACTTAACAATGGTAGAGCAGTATAATGTCCAACGAGGTTCCTGGACCTATCGCCAAGGAGCTACATTACTAGATGTCGTTTGTAAAAGTGAAATCAATTCATCTCAACATTTACAATAAAGAGTATAAAATGCATTCGGAAGTAGGTACAAGAAAAAAAGCGTTCAAAGAGCTATAAATAAAATTATTGAACGAAAAATAAATTTGTGCAATAGGGAGGGTGGTACCCCTTTCGAACATGTAGAACATTAGAAACTAGTTTGTTGAAGTTGATTTATTTAAAATAACTACGATAAATATAATGCATATTATTAGATGTCACATTGAGATTCCAAATTCACAATAAAAAAAGTTAAAAATAATAATCTTTAAATTTCTGACCTGGATCAAATAAATAATATTTGAATCTTCCAATTGGCTCGATTTTCCTTATTCAATGTTAATTAGCGCTGATCAATATTATTGCGATTAATATAATCAGATTAAATAATTTAAGAAACCAGGGTCGGACTTGAAATTATTTTAAATAATAATTAAATAGTTTTGTTGCTGTTAACGTAGCCAAAACAAAAAAAGTATAAAGTGTGCAATTTATTTTATTTAGAAGACTGAGTTCTTTCAAAATCTAAAATAAAAAATGCAGGTCCGTATTTAAAAAAATTAAGTTGGCCTCTATATCTCACAAATTATCGGCTAATTTGAATATCTAAAAATACTCTCAGATAGCCCTAACAAAGTGGCTATGAAAATGTGCAATTAGTTTTTTGATTTTCTAAAAAGTAACGACAGCAAAAAATAATTGATTTTCAAAGAAATCAGTTTTTTCCAACAAACTTAGCAATCCTTGCAATTTTTAAAACTTTTTTGATGGCATCTTAGTGAACATCCCAAGGCGCAACTTTGCCCCAATTTAACCATGTTCGTACCTCGAATTTGTAGCACCCTGTATAAGCCAAACTTCTCAAATTTCGGTATATCAATCAAAGAAGATATTTTAATTCATAATTCACTATTATCTACCACTTAGAAATGAATAAATTGTCAACTTATTATGTACCCAGCCTTGTTAATAACAATTGTGGCGTGCCTTGAGTAAACAAATACACAATTCGATGCGTAATTATTATTTATTGTTGCAAATTCGCGTTTAGCATATAAGGCGCCTGGTTAAGATTTTTTTCGCTAAAAGCATTTGAAGTGATTGCATGGAGTTGAAAAACGGTACGCGATGTAAGTAGGCAGATAATGTCTTATGTCGAAAGTATTTCTAATGAGGTTCTTGTTTTAGAAAATACTTTCTTGTTATGTTTCGAGGTAACAGATTGCGTGACGTTATTTTATGCAATATCGCTGAATCTAATGGGAAAATTTTTTTTTTTTTATGAACTTAAGGGATAGAAATAATAATTTTTTATTGATTATTCTTTCATTTATTGCTTTTATTAAGATTTTTTCAATTATATTTTATTTTAGGTTATTTTTAGTTTGGTTAGGGCGATTAACCCTTTAATGGATACAGAGTGATGGTATACCAACACCACTCTGTATATAGCGCCTAAAGAAAAATTATTCAGTCTTATACACATACGATATAATAGAAAAAAAATATTTTCTCTAGAAAATTATTTAGTGAATGTCAGCTCGACGCCATTTTTTTCGATCATAAAGCTCGGTACTTGTTAAGCATAGTTAATATTATGCTTTCAGCAATAATACTACTCTAAACATTATGTCTAATATAAAGGCTGAAGAGTAATAATAAATTTCAAACTATTTTTATACGGGGTGTCTCAAAAATAAGTGCAAGTATATCTAGTGGTGCCCCAGTATCCATCAGGCAGAAATTTCCGCTATCGAAAGATGCGCAAAATTTATCTTAGATATAGGAACTATCGAAAACAGGAAATTGCCATTCTATGCGATAGTCAAGCAGCACTAAACGCAATCAACTCAGTAACCATCAATTCGATGTTGGTCAAAAAATGCCTAGAGAGAAGCTCAACAAATTAGGCAAAGAAAATATAGTCCACCTACTCTGGGTGCCTGCTCACCAAGGGATAGAAGGCAATGAAACAGCAAATGATTTAGCTAGAAAAGGAGCGAACACTCCACTTACTGGACCAGAACCGTTCTGTTTTCCAAACGACAACCAACTGAAAGCGGAACTGAAGTATCTGGAAGACTCCATCCGCAACTTGGAATGGGTGTTCTCCAACGATCTAAGACACTCGAAAAATACGACCGAGAAAAATCAAAGGTTTTCATTCAAACAAACTTTGGTAAAAACAATCTTCGGATTGTTACGAAGTTTCTAACAGGACTCTGTCTCCTCAACGAACACCTCAGTAGGCTGAAACTGAGAAACAACGGCGAATGCCTCGGCGAATGCAGATTCTGTGGGGAAAATGGGGAAACACCAGAACACTGAGACACACAGAACACCTCGCTGAGTGCGCCGAGACAACGACCATTCGTGCTTAGATACTTGCTTTTGTTAAAGCCATGAGATTGTATGATGAGTTATAACTGGTTATAACTCAAGAAGGGGGAACAATAGATCTGTAAGGTCGCGGTGATTAACTACACTCCTAAACATCATACATTCTATTAAGAGGTGGTAGAGCTGGGCAAAAGAAACTCTTTTGCCAAAAATTTTCTCTTTACCATTTTTTAAATAAATTGATATTCAGCCGCAAATACCAAGCTATTACCAGAATCTCATCTTGTTGACACATCGACTAGAATGACTTGAAAAATTCAGATTAACATTAGAAAAAGGACTCCGATAGATAGCAGATCGATGTAGTTAGGTTAGAGCGTCGTTTTATCACTTTATCTAAAACGGCAACTCTACACCTGACAATACATCAATTCACTGCGATTCTTAACAGCACTACACTTACACGTGTATTGGGCACAAAATACATTCAGATGCCATCTGAATTGTTTAGGATTATTTTATGAGAATTTAAACTCCTTTGCTTTTTTATCTCACACTCTTATTTTTGTGAATAAACACCAAAGTAATTGATATTTTTATTGGAATAATAAAAGTATTTTTACTGGCTTATATTACATTTGCCTATTTTTTTATTTTGGTTTTGTCAGTAGTTCACTGTTTTGAGTAAAATCTCAAATGAATTGGACAACCTAAAAACGCCCTCAGCTGATCTGTTAAAATGTAGGTCAAACATTAACTATTTACATATCTAATAGAGGGCGCTGATTCTGAACTGTTGAAATGTTGCTATAATTTTTCAATATTTAGTTTCATTATTTCAGTTTACTAAACTGTAAAAAAGGTACTTAAAATATATATTAGACTTTGCACCATACTTAATAGTAATCTACTATGATTAAAAAATCTACAGTGAATAAAATTAATTTAAGTATTTTATTGTAGAAATTTAAAAATGCGAACTTATAACTTTACTTAAAAAACATACAGAAAGTGGATAACATAAGAGGTGGCAACATTGAATTCTCTCGAAGCACCCTGAACAAATTTCGGGAAGCTGAGCAAATGGCACTCAAAAAATTTTCAATATTTTCCGGAAAATGTAAAAAAAAGGAAAATATAAAAATTTCACATTTAGCAAAAAAAACTCATGGTCGTGTTTTTGATATGTCGAACTATACTACCAGTAAAAATACTTGTACTTATTTCTGGAGCACCCTGTATATATCTAAGAGAACATTACAAATAAAAGTCGCGAAACAATTTGAAAAAGTTAAATATTAAACAAAACAATTCAAATTAAAAAAATTTGAATTGAAAAATATCTAATACATTTTTGCAATGCAAAATTCAAAAGTATGAAACAGCTCTAAAAGTAAATATTATACTAAAGTACTACAACATGTTTTATAAACCAAACTACTGGAAAAAAATGTAAAAATTATTTGAAAATAGGCCACATAGTAAATAAATCTTGAGTAATAAATTAAATAAAATCTAATATGCTATAGCACAGACAAACAATATTAGTATTCAATACTTATTATGGACACCATAAGGTGTTATATTTTATAGCGTTAACATGTCAAGGAGATAAAGTTTCTTACTTCTTATTTATTACAAATCTCTATTTATAAAAATTACGTCTTTCATGTCAAATATTTACATAAATATATTTTTTTGATCACATTGTATCTATTTGAATAAATTTCTCATACATTTTTCTATTATTTTTTATAAACCAATCAATCAAACATCCGTGTTCACACATTGTAAGACATGTCACAATATTATCAAGACAAATTAAAACCAAAGCGTAGGATCTCTAATAAGAAATGAAAAAAATCTCAATCAACCTTTCTTGTCAATTTTATCTTTTTTACAGAACTTTTTCTTAATGCTTTTCATTGTAACATTGTTTATCAAATTGAATTAGTTGTTGCTTGTGTGGGATATTTGCTGTTTTAGTTATACCCACATCTTTCCTTGAAAAATAAATTAGATTAGTTCCTTAGGTGACTTTTTTCTGATACCATCTAGTTACACAAACTATTTTATGATACTTTTACTTTATCTTTTTATTCATACAAAATACATTTATTTAAATTTATAATATCCCATGTATTACTGTAATAGTTTTCTTGTTCATAAATAAAGAAGGAGGTTTTAATATTTAATAGTTGCTTAGTATTGACCCACCAAAAAATAACATTATTATTTTATAAATGGCAAATTTGATTGATTTAATGATAGGTCTTGTCATTTATTTATAACAAGGAAATGAAATAATACGTATTTAATTTATGTATTATTTGACTTTTCTCCAATACAGTGAGTCTGTCCAATGGGAAGGATACGACATGAGTTGTATCTGTCATTTACAGGTCATTTCTTCAATTTTGTCTATAGAAATGTTTTGTGATTCGTTGGACGGACTTTAGGTACTAGTGCTTTATACAGTATGTCCTTGTCAGGTATTTAAGGATAAACTTAAGCATTTTTTTGATCGAGTATGGTAAGCTCAAAATGGGCCCACTATTTTCTCTGTCAATTAAGCTTCATTCAGAACCTCGCAATTAGTGGAAGAAATTAGTGGTTTCAATTAGTGTAGAAGTATGTTCCTTTAATTTCAATATAAGCATTTAGAGCGTCAAAATTAGTGGTAGACACTTTCAATGAGTTGAAAAAGTTATCAGACTTTTAACTTTTCCACTAATTATACTTCAAAATTTGCGAGAAATGTCATTTTGGCCTTTGATTATTTTCCGTCAAGAGAAATTGTGGTTAGAAATCAAAAGTTGATTGTTTTATAAGCTAAATATTAGGCTAAAACTAAACGTTCTCTAACCCATTGTGAGTACATATTATCAAAGCAAACATTTGAAGGAGGGTGTAAAAGGACAATAACTCACAATCTTTAAGTTGTTTAATTTAAATTTTAATGCTTAAAAAAGCAAGGGGGCGACATGTTTCGGGAATTTAAAATATTCCCATCTTCACGCTCAAAGCTAAAAACAATTACAGAGGTAAAATTTATAAAATACAATCACAACAAGTTAAAAAGTAAAAAAATTTTTTTACAAAGTCAAAATATTATATCTATCACAAAAATTGTTCAATCACAGATAATAATATGGTATGCTAAATTTGAAAAATTAAAAACAACTAGACTAAAATCATAAGGTGAGGGGAGCCGTATAATCAACTATAATTAGATAAATTGAATGAAAAAACAAGGTAATAATCAAATCATACCTCAATGCACAATTCAAAGAAAATTACATAAGCAATAGTTAAATTTATTTCGAGTGATATATATTTTTTTGTATTAGTAATGTAAGTTGAGAGTAAATTATTTCAATCTGCATATGCTGATATTCAATTTTGTAGGAATTTTTTTTTAGTTATGTTAGTTAAGAACAAGTTAAGAATTATGTTTAATTTTTTATTTTTTAACTAGTATATGTTGAATTTTAATTTATATTTCAAATTTATATATTGTAGAAAATTAATATTTACTTTAGTTTAATTTTTAGAAATTTAATATTTATTTTAATTTATATATGTAGAAGAATTATTTTTTATTTTAATTTAATTAAACTTGTGTTCTTTAAAATAAAAGCATACTCACACACAAGTCTTAAAGATTGTGAGTTATTGTCCTTTTACCCTCCTTCAAATGTTTGCTTTGATAAATATTAGGCTTGCTCTATGGATACAACTGACTAACGCAAGCTGTTGCTAGGATATTCTATTAATTTTAATTGTGTTTTTTAAACATTGTGAATGATCGTAAACTAAAAAGTATAAAGTGTAATTGAAACCACTAATTTATTCAACTAGTTGCGAGGTTCTGCATGAAGCTTATTTATGTAAGCTAATTATTTGTTATAATTATAATAAAATAATAAATTGATACTGTAGTCATATAGTAATATTTGTTATATTTGTATATACCTATACCAAAAGCTAGTAAATAAATAAACTTACCTGCATTTGAGCTAATCTTGATGTCATTTTGATCGGTCTTCTAGCAACAATTCATTCTGAAATAAAAGGATTTTATTAATTGATTAATTATTATCAAAAAAGTCTAATAATAAAAAGATACAGTGGCGAACAAAAGTATGGAAACATTTTATAAACCTTTAATATTGTACATAATATGTATATTATTATGTTTTTTTTATAAAATGGTATTTTTAATTTAAGAGGGACGGGGTATAAAATATCATACATTAAAAACATACGTATACACTTAAAAATATTTAGAAAATAAATTTTTATTAAGAAAATGGTTAACAAAAGTATGGAAACATTTCTAAAGCATACACAAAAAAAAAATATTATTCAATCAATAATTGAAATATTTTTTTTTACTTAGTCGGCCATCCCTTGGCTTTAATGACTGCTTGACATCTTCCCCCCATCGAGTATATTAGCTTTGCACAATAATCAATTGAAATTTTATGCCACTCTTCCTGCAAAACTACCCATAAATCTTCTCGGTTTGTGATTTGTCTTTTTCTGATTTGCTTTTCTAACTGCATTCAAAGATTTTCGATGGGATTTAAATCGGGCGATTGAGAAGGCCAATCCAAAACCCGATTTTTTTCCCTTGAAAGCCAATTCTTCACAAGTCGAGAGGTATGCTTAGGATCATTATCCTGTTGGAAAATCCATGACAAAGGCAGATCATCTTCGTATGGCAACAAGTTTTTCTCCAATATCTCAACATACTTTTGAGCATCCATACGCAAATCAATTCTGACTAATGGACCAGTACCAGATCGTCTAAAACATCCCCACACCATCAGGTTTCCTCCACCTTGTTTGACAGTTGGAATTAAATACTTCGGGTCAAATCTTTGACCAGGAGGCCTTTAAACTTTCATCCTGTCGAATTACTTCCAAATAAATTAAACTTACTTTCATCACTGAAAACTACTGAAGCCCACTGATCTTGTGTCCAGTCTTTGTGATCTCTAGCAAACTTTAATCTTGCCATTCTGTGGCGCTTCGTAAATGGTGGGTTCATACAGCCAAATAAAATAAAATAAGAATAAATTAAAATAAGAAATAAGGAATTCTTATTTGTGTGCGTTCATACAGTCAAATAAAATAAAATAAGAAATATATATTTGCTCATGCGCAGTACGATGAGGCTGGATAAAAGTTAACTTTTACGATTGTTTATAGTAATTTTACTATTTATAGTATATTTATTTATTCGTTGCCTACTATATTATACATTTTACTTATGTGAAATTATAAAATAAATTAAATCCAAACTGAAAATATTTGTAGGTTAGAATTAAGCGTGCGCAAAGTTGTTACATAAAATAAAAACAAGAAGTTAAAAGATAAAGACTTCTTATTTTATTTGTTATTTTATTTGGCTGTATGAACGCATGTACGGTATCCCATATAACCAACTTTCTTATTTTATTTTATTTTATTCTTATTTTATTTTATTTGGCTGTATGAACCCACCATAACAAGGGCTTTTTAACGGCGCGTCTACCATAAAGGTTCTCCGTTAGTAGGCGCCGTCTAACAGTCATGTCAGAAACGTTTACATCTGGGTATTCCTCCCTAAGTTCCTTGTTAATATCAACGGCACTTTTTTTTGGGTCGCTTCTGGCTTTTCTTAAAATTATGTGGTCCATTTTTAAGGAAGTTTTTCGCGGTCTTCCACTTTTAACTGCGGGATCTACAGTCCCTCTTTGTAAATAACACTTAATAATCTTACTTACTGTACCCCTTCTGGATGTCCAACCGCCTAGAAATATCAATTTGCTTCACACCCTTTTGATATAATGCAACTATCTTCTGTTTAAAGTCAGAGGCATAATACTTGCATTTCGGCATTGTATTTGAAAATAGTACTATTACACCAAGTCACACTAAGGCAGACCACTAACTAAAGTAATTTTAAATAAAAATATTTAAAATGTTTCCATACTTTTGTAAACAACCAAATACCAAAACACCATTATAATCGACAAAACCTTGTCAAATGTTTTTTATATCTTATCAGTAAAATTCTTGAGGTTAATCAAGAATAGATAAAATACAGTGTTACCAGCAAGTGAGATATTCCTAAGAAATAGTGTTAATTAAAATGTTTCCATACTTTTGTTCGCCACTGTATATACTCTAAGGGCTTCAACAATTTGACTGTAAAGTAAAGTGCGTCTGCTGGATCTGTGTCTATGAAAGGAATGCGGACAAAAAACATTTAAATAAACAGCAATATATTTTATACGTCGACTTGACGAGTACGTCACCGCAAATCGCTCCGCCCACTCACTTTATTGGCTACTTGCAAATTTGTCGAATTTTTATTGATGGCACGCGTCCTCTAATTTTTTACGAAAAACATCGAGAGAATATCGTTTCCCCTCTCACGGATACCCCGTAGCTATAGAACGGACAGACGTACTATACGTCTACTTGATCTGTGTCTATGAAAAATATTTCAAGAATGCAGACACAATATTGGAGTATGATCAATTTACTACAAAACACATTTAAATAAACAGCAATATTTTTTATAGATCGCTACCTATATACACGCGTCGAGTCCACGTGGACTTGACGAGTATGTCATCGCGAAACACACTCCCCTCACTCATTACATTGGCTACTTGCAAATTTTTTACGAGAAGGATCGACTAAAATGGTAGTAGATCGAGCTTGAGAACAGCGCATCGGTAAAATAGTTGCGTGATTTCATAAATATTGTATTGTTTTTCTTCTTAATTTTTTTCAATTTTATAAAGATTATGTCTCATTTACGTGGAGAAACGTAAAAGAACTAATTTTTACATAAGTAATTCTTTGAGTAAGTAACGTTATTTAAAATATTTATAGCACGCCTATGAATTGCTTTTTAACAGAGAATTTTGTTTTCCCCCTTACAGAACGGATCGACTTTACAGTAAGTCTGAGATATGTATCAACATCATTAAGAGATGCTTGAAATTCAGTTTTAGTATGCTTAAAATTGTGTTATGGCATATCTTTTGTGCAGGATTGTATAGTATAACAAAGGTATAATAGTCACATTCTATAATTTTACCAGTTTTCTTATAGTGGTCCCTACATTTTAATAAAATATATTAAAAATCAATATACATATTTATTTTACTATATAAAATATATTATTATAAAACTAGCGTGTACCAGCGACTTCGTTCGCGTTGAATTAATCATTTGTAATGGTGATGATAAAGCCAAGCAAGAATTTCCATTAACATACAAACTGGATAAAATTTTCTCACATGTATGTCAGCATGAGAAAAAATATAGCGATATTATTATATAACTAGGGGTAGTTTAATCTCGTTGGAATTTGACTTTCGAAAAATCCGTTTGCCAAATATAAGTTTTTTACGTCAAGCTGTTTAAGCAGAATCGTGGTGGAGAAATTACCCAACTTTTTGGAACACCCTGTATGATTAAAAAATTTCAAAATATGTAAAAAAACCAAATAAATTATGCTTGTCCCGAAAGACTAACCGTTTTTTAAATAACAAATATTGTAATATTTGAAGGGCATTTTCACCCTCTTGGAATTTGAGATTCGAGAAACTCCTCCTTATCGAACCTTTACACCCTACAGTCAATCCGTTTGCCAAAAATCAGCTTTAAACCTCAAGCAGTTTAAGCAGAATCGTGATTACTCAATGGTCATATTTTATGAAACACCCTGTATAAATTTATAAAAAATGTTAAACAACAAAATAAAATATACGTGTTTAAGAGTTTTTCCGAAAAACTCACCGGTTTTTAAATAAAAAATATTTTAATATTTGAGAGATAGTTTCACCCCCTTAGAATTCGAGTTTCGAAAAATCCCTTCTTATCGAACCTCTACACCCTAAAGTCAATCTGTTTTCCAAAAATCAGTTTTTTACGTCTAGCGCTTTAAGCAGGATCGTGTTTAATCAATGACCAGATTTTTCAAAACACCCTGTATACATTTTTAAAAAATCTTAAAATATGTAAAAAGACAAAATAAAATATACGTTTTTAAGCGTTTTTTCGGAAACTTGACCGTTTTTCAAATAAAACATATTGTAATATTTGAGGGGTGGTTTCACCCCCTTGAACCTGGAATTTCGAAAAATCCCTTCTTATCGAACCTCTACACCCTAGAATCAACCTGTATGCCAAAATTAAGCTTCTTACGTTGAGTGGTTTGAGGAAGATCGTGATTAATCAGTGAGTCAGTCAATTAAGGATTTTAAATATTAGTATAGATAACCAAAGGTAAATAGACTGACAATTACCCTAAAATGTTCATTGTTTATTAATATCAGATTAATTAATGGAGGCTATTTCACCTCGTTCAATTTCCGTAAATATAACTTTCCAAGAATTTTGATAGAAACAATGTAGGGCTAAGTTACCCTGCCGGAAATCAAAGAAAGGTTTTTCCTTCGTTCAGTAGGGTGTGTGTGTGTAAACGCTAATATAAGGGATGATTTATTATATGTGTGTTATGTAACAGAGTTTGGAAATGAATGAGGAAATATTGACCCAATTATATATGCCAAAAAGTTCCCTACAGCCAATGTTAAATACTGTATTACAATGTTTAAGTAAGGAGCAGCATTTTTATAAGTGTAATAAGTATTTTTAAAATTACAAAAGAGCTGTAAAAATATGGGACTTGCTCTTCTTTATACATTATGATTGCCAAGTTGATACGCATCGTCAAATAACTGTTATTACAGTCGTCAAATATTTAACATCGTCAAATAAACTTCTATTGATATTTGATTCGTTCTATAAATTAGTTACTAGTTAAGTCGAGAATCATACCAAATTACCATTTTGTAACTCTTCCAAAAATACAGTATTAAAATAAAAGATTTTTTTAGAACTTTCCTCAAATGTAATATTGAAGCAGTCTCACTGACACCCTATTACTGAATGAATATACAGGGTCACTGTTATATATGGAAATGGTCTATTATTAGGTAAAATATACAAAGTTAAATACAAAAATTACAGGGGTTTTAAATGTCTATTGGCGAGTAATAAATTTATGTATACAGGGTCGGTCATAAAGTCGTGGTACATCAAAGTTTCATTATTTTAAATAGAACTCCTTGTATATTATTGCATATTTCAATTCTTCCTTCAATTCTAAGCAAAAATTGAAATACACATAATGTCCAACCAACCGTTTCCGAGTGATTGACTTTTGAACATATTTGAACAATTACAGCAACCCTGTATAATGTGAGAACAATGTGGTGTAATACAAGTACAGGCAAAAAGTTATTACTCTTCAAAACAGTTAAAGATCATATAGGTGGCATCCCTTACAAGTAGGAGTAGTCTTTACTAGTAGTGGGAACTATCGAATGAATACTATCGAAACATTCGATAGTTGCAATTCATTCGAATAATTCGATAGCTAGTAAGAAAACATTCGTTGAAAACTATTCGAATAAAAATTATCGAATAGACGCGTCATCTGCCTTGAAATATTGTATTCTAGTAATTCGGCAGCAAAAACCATTCATTTATAAAATTCATTCATTTATAAAATTCATTTATTCGTCAGGATAGATTATAGTAAAATATTAACTGGATTTTAGTTGTCGCCCGGCGAGGTAGGTTTGTTTCCCAGAAACCCGACAGCGGTCGGTGGCAATGCTATGAAAGAAGCCGGCGTCTTTGATTTTTTGCGGAGTAGATAAAGATAAGGACACATTTTTTTTTTATTGAGGTGCTAGTATTTACACAAAAACTACAGTATGAAGGGCGTTGTTGCCATATATTGGTATTAGTTGATATTAGCAAAGAATATTATTGTCTGGCTTTAGTTAGTTAGGGATAGTATGTCTATATATTTTGCATTTTTTTATTAATATTCTGTTGTTACACTGCAATAATACTTGTTATTTTGGATGTAGGAAAATTATTTTTAATGCTTTTAAGCAAAGACTGGTTTAATAAATAATAATAACAGTAATAATTTGTTATACCTATTACCGACAAAATTTAAAATCGTTTAATATCAACATTTTTTTAAGTAGTGGCAAAATATAAACAACAAATTAAATGTCAAAATTATTTATATTAGATCCTATTTAAAAATAATATAGACTCTAAATTTTTTGGCAGCGGTTGTTTTTTAAATAATAATAATTACAGAACTAATTTGTTATATTAACAACAAATTTTAAAATCATGAAATATCAACATTTATTAATTTTCTAAGCATGCAGTGTAATGGAAGAAAAATATAAATAAAAAATTAAAAATCAAAATTATTTATATTAGGTGCTTTATATTACTGTTTAAAAATAATATTATTTACTTTTACTGGCATTTACTTTAAAAAATAAATGAAATATTTCTTCGCAAAAAACTACATGTAAGAGAATTAGCATAAACAAAATACAAATATCGTTAACTTTTTTTAAAATTGGCACGTGTAAAACTTTCAATTTAATTTTCTCACCCCATAGTTTGAGTTCGATAACCCCCCATTTACTTAACCACATTACTTAAATATGATTATTAAGTTCAACTAATTCATATTATTAAAACATCTAAAATACAAATATCTATTTTTAAAATTAATTGTAAGTTCATCTCATCTCTCTTAAAAATTGCTACTTCTCAAAATTTTCCATTAAAAAATAGACCATATACCATATAAAATTAAATAATTGAAAGATCCCGCTACGGAAAATCACAAAAATTTTCGGAAAAATGTTCATCACCTGCACACGCACACAATCGTCAATTAAAAAAAAACTACTATTTTAGTATTTTAAATATTTTAATAAACGCAAAAATAGCACAGTATTTATACAGCGAAGTTATAAAAATTTGGAAGAACTAATAATGCACTGACGCACACAAAAATCAAACGGATACTAAATTTCATTTGTCAAAAGCATTCGATAGTCGTGGCTCAACGATAACCATTCAGTGGCATGGCGAGGTTATCACGTATGCTTTAGTATACAAATGAATGAATTATTTTATTCGAATAAAACCATTCGATAGTTGAAATCATTCATTCAGTAACCATTCGATAGTCTAATTCATTCGATAGTTCCCATCGCTAGTCTTTACTATCATCAAAATCGAATTTTTCATGTCAAAAAACACTCAGGCACTAATTTTCATCTAAATATAACAGTTCATAGATTATTTGGAAAAAAATAAATAAAAACGAAACTTCTACACCCTGTACCTCCGAAACGATGCATTTAGGGCACAAATTTTTATCTGAAGAATATACTGCCGAAGTTTCCCGAGTACAATTCGGACCACCCTGTATTATAATTATTATAAAACACCACGTACGGTGTTAAAATTAGGTCATACCTGTTATTGTGCGTCGCCTAATATTCAGGCAAGCTAATCGATATCACCCCCAACTAACACTCACTACCCCAAAATCTATTAACCTACATTCCTGCGACGTTTCTGGATCTATCAGACAATACCTCGTCAATTATTTCCAACGCCAACTACTAACCCACTTTAACCACAGACAAATTACTGGAAAACATTGAGTGACAATGGAAATTCCGTTTACCTTTTAAGAGAAATAAATGGAAAAATGAAATAAAAACCGATCTATATTCCGTGTCTGTGACATCGGGTTCCACAACATAGTTAGTACGTTGACCTGTTTATTTAGATTGGAATGTTCCAGATATTGCCAGGTTTTATAAAAGAACTTTAATTAAGAAGACATATTAAAAGGTGGTGTTTTTTGCAAAATGTCGGTGGAGAATTCTCATTAAACACGGGGTTAATGACATAGTTAATAACGTCTGTGTTAAAGAAAAAAATTCGATATTCCAGGTGTATTGTATAAAAAGGTTGAAAAAATATTCGCAAAAGTTAAGGAATACATTAACTTCTATACACGTGTCGGTTACTACTTTCGATCCGCTTTTCAGTGGTTTTTTGGGGTTGTATTGAAGAAAAATGCTTCTTTATGTCAATTTATTTATTCATTAGTTTAATAAAAAGTTTTCTGATATTCTAATACATACATACATACAGCCATTACTCGCTGACGAGTATTTGACACACATCAGAAGATGGTCACGCAAGGCGTTTTCTTTCATGAGCTTTTCTGTGACTGAAAAGCCCGATACTAGTGATGGGCAAAACTGTTATTTTTAGATAACAGTTGAAACTGTTATAGTTATTTATAAAAAACAGCTTAAAATAACAACTTAAAATAACAGGGTTTTCCTTTTATTTACTGCTAAAATATCTGAAAGAGTATGAGGCGGTCCCCGCCAGGCGTATTAACGCAGTTGCAAGTTGCAACAAATGACGTGCTCGGTGGTAGTATTTCCAGGGTATCAAAACATTTCTAAATACCGATTGTTATCTAAAATACCTCTCTAATAACGGTGGTTGTTTACAATTAAGCGCTGTTTACAAATTGCGATATAAAAAAAGCCCAAATTCCGCCACTCGTCTACACCTATAAATTCCGATCTACCTACGCCCTGCCCCTCGATCCGGGTAGATCCTGAATTGCGTAGCAGTGTCCAGGGTGCATCTCACTCGACGGGCGAGAAGTTCTTAGTTATGATTTTACCATTTGCGGTCAAAAAAATAGCAATATACAGAAAATGTGTAGTATATTTCTATCCAATACCCTGATTGTTTTTTCTTCTGCGTGTTCCGCGCTTCTCGTTGCAGTCGTTTTTCTATGGTGATGATAAGTAACAGATTTCCATTAATATACACACTGGATAAAATGTTCTACATTTGCCAAAAATAAGCTTTCTAACGTCGACAGTTTAAGCAGAATCGTGGTTTATCAATTACTCAACTTTTAGGAACACTGTATGCATTTTTAAAAAATTTCAAAATATGTAAAAAAAAAAATCAAAATAAATTATGGTGTCCAGGCGTTTTCCGCCGCAAGAAAGACTAACCGTTTTTTAAATAACAAATATTGTAATATTTGAGGGGCGTTTTCACCCTGTTGGAATTTGAGATTAGATTGAGTACCCCTCCTTATCGAACACCCCACAGTCAATCCCACAGGTCAATCCGTTTGCCAAAAAATCAGCTTTAAACCGTCAAGCAGTTTAAGCAAAAACACCCTGTATGATTAAAAAAAAATGTATTAATTTTATGAACACCCTGTATATATTTTTAAAAAAATCTTAAATATGTAAAAAACATTAATAAAAATACGTGTTTTAAGAGTTTTTTCCGAAAAAAATTTTTTTTTGTTTTTAAAATTTTTAAAAAATTATTCTTAATATTTGGAGTAGTTTTTTCAGCCCCCTTAAATTCGAGTTTCGAAAAATCCCTTCTTATCGAACCTCTACACATTAGAATCAACCTGTATGTCTTTGAGCCTGTAATTGGGCTTCTTACGTTGATTGGCTTAAGCAGGATCGTGAATTATCAATGACAGATTTTTCAAAACAACCCTGTATACATTTTTAAAAAATCTTAAAATATTATTCTGAAAATTTTTCAAGAATAACAACATATCTAAAAATTTGTTGTTGAAAAAACCAACATATCTAAAATGACTGCTTCTCAACCCGTTGCGAGCCTCCATCGACAATCGACCGATGCAGCAGCGTTTCTTTCCCTCTCCTGTTATCTCGACAGTCAGGCGTTATGCCCGCAACTGTTTCAAAAAAACCTGCTTCTTTTAAATATCCTATTATTTTTTAAGAGGTTGTTCGTTTTCTGTTATAAATCGATTCTGAAATCGTCCTAGAACCTCCAGCGCATGCCGCAATGTCTTCAATATTTCCTTCTGCGCAATACGCATGCAACAATTCTAAGGACGGTTCAGATATCGGTAATATTAACAGGAAAACGAAAAAAAGCTAGCTGTTGCAAAACTAAGCCCAATACGACCATCGACGGTTTCGACTGAAGCAGCTACGTTCGCCTTAGCGCTTTCCCCACTCCGTTGTCTGTTGTATCTGGTTGTATCTCGCCGCCTGTATCCGATGGTTGTCGAAATAACATGTTTTCCATCCATACTAGGAATTGCTTCTTGCAGCATAGAATTTCGTGGTGTTGCAGAGCAGCGACTTCGTTTTTCGTTTCAGGAGCGGCCGATCTCTACGTGTCGTTATTTTATATCTGTTATTTTTTAGAATTTTTTTTTTTTTTTTTTTTTTTTTTTTTTTTTAATTGTTTTATAAAAATAACAGATAGTATTTAAATAACAACCCATCACTAACCCGAATACTTGAATGTTCAATCTGCCTATAGCACTCCGGACATTCAATAACCTCATTGCTTTGTTGTCTCTTTACTTATTGGTTGTCGCTCTTAACTGAGTTTACAATTCTTCTCCATTGAGTTTTCTATTGTGAGCTGCTTCTTCCCACTCATTTTGCATGTTAATCTCCTTTAATTTTTCGTGGAAAATGTCCTTGTACCTTTTGAGTTGTCCACCGGCCTCCTCTTACCGTCTTACAAGCTCACCATAAGCAGAGATTTTGGTAATTTGGTTTTCTTGCATTCTGCATACGTGACCAGCCCATCTTAAGAGGGACTTTATAATCATGACTCTAATACTCTCGCAGTTAGCTTTTTTCAAGAACCGGATACGTTTGAGACATGATGGAACCACTGGATTCTTAAGAGTTTGCCTAAGATGTCTCTGTTGCAAACTTCTTTGATGCGTTCATGTGTCGGCCGGGTAGGTACCCAGGTTTCGCTCCCAAATAACATTGTGGGGATTATAATTGCTCGTACACTGCAAAGTTTCGTTTTTGTTCTCCAAAGTCATGATTATTTGAGGCGCTGCTAATTCTGTGGTGAACTTCAGAGTCAATATTGGCCTTTTCCGAAATCAAACTGCCGGGTAAGTGAATTCCGCCACATAGTCCAATAGTTTCTTCTCCGATTTTTTTATAACATTGTTGTGATCTTCCCGGGGAGTGCACATGATTTTTGGTTTTGTCGATGTTTAGCTTAAGGACCAAAGCCTCGTATGCCCAGGTATATGTGTTCAACATTTTCCTTTGGTAAATTGTTGTAACGTGTTTCCAACTAGAGCGCAGTGATCAGCGTATTGAAGTTCTGTGATGAATTTTGTACGTGTTTTGCCCTGAGTCTTTTTAAGTTGAACAGACCGCGCGTCGCCGCCGTCTGTTCAACATGATTTTCTAATACATATACAGGGTTGTTCACCACATACGACACGTAGTATTGTAGCTAAACGATGAGATTTTTACAAATTGTAAGTTTGGGGTTCGTTGAAGGACTATTAGAGCTACAATTTAAACATATTTTTTAAACAGTTTTTTTTTTTTTTTCAAAATAAATAAAAAATTATCAAAAAGTTGTATTTTTTAAATGGAAACACCCTGTATATACTACATTTTTAGTTTTTAACGATTAAAATAAAGGTAAATTTGATTTAATGTTTATTATAAATTAAAAAAAAAAAACGTTTTGAAATATTTTCAATTTTGTGAAATTGCAGTAAAAATTTTAAAAGCTTCATTTCTCCAAGGGGTATCTAAGTTTTTAATGGGCCTAAATATTTAATGAAAGTTTATTTATTGATTCGGTTATTGTTGTTGCAATAATAAAAATAATACTTACTTTATACAGAGTGTCTAAAAATTTTTTAAATAATTAATTAGCTTCAAACGGCAATAACTTCTTTATTTAAATGGAATGCCCTGTAAATTTTAGGAGAATCAGATGCGCAATTAAATTGTCTATCAAATTGTATTATAACATTTTTTACCTATCCCTTCAAGGTTTTCGTAGAAAATGCATTTTCTTATAATTTTAGACCCCATTTATTATCCATGGAATATTGAAATTTTAGATTGTTTTTAAAGCAACAAATGTACAAAAAATGTACAGGACTAGTAATATTAATCGTTTTAGCAAAACGATAATATTACTAGCGCCATTTTGTATGCAAAAGAAAACCTATTTAAATCTTTATAAAAGAAGTAACGGTAATACATTAAATTAAATATAACACCATTATTTCCGCCCATATACTATTAATTAACTACTTAATTGTGTTTGTTAATAAATTATTATAAATAAATGTGGATTTGAGTCAGAAATCAATATAATAAATAAGTTATCAAAATTGAAGTCTCTGTTGTTTATAATAAGCATTTTATTAAAAAATGAAATATAATTTTTAAGGTGCTTACTTCTTTATCAACACTGTATAATGCCATACAAAATTCAGTTATTTAGTATTTGGAGCAATTTATTAATCAAAGCAAACAGTCAGTTAATGTAGGTAGTTTGAATACTGGAATCAATATAATTGATCTCTTTTAACACATATATTTAAACAGTTTTTTTTTTTTTAATTTTTTAATGAAATAACGAATTATATCGGACAATATTAGTATCTGTACTCCTTAAAAATTTGGTAAGCATCTTTAAAAATATCTAAAATGTCAACATAGTCCATGGGTAATATTGATAAATAAGTTTTTTTTTTTTTTTTTAAAGAAAAATGCATTTTTCTACGGAAATTAAAAAGAAATAGATAAAAAATGGTATAAATATAATTTTGATAGACAATTAAATTGTGCATCTTGATTTCTCGTAAAAATATAACAGGGTGTTCCATTTATTAAACAAGTTTATTGTCCGGTTGAAGCTAATAATTATTTAAATAAATTTTTTAGAACACCTCTGTATAAGGTAGTATTATTTTTTTAATTTATTGCAACAAATAACTGATCAGTAAATAAACTTCGTAGATATTTAGTATTAAAACTTTGATACCTTGGAGAAATGAAAGCCTTAATTTTTTTAACTGCAATTTTCAGCAAAATTGAAAATATTTCAATAAACGGTAAGGTTTAAGTAATAATAATCTTATATCAAATTTACCTTTATTTTAATCGTAGAAACTAAAAAATGCTAATAATATACAGGGGGTGTTCCAATTTAAAAAAATACAACTTTGATATTTTTTACCTTATTTTGGGACACTCTTTGTATCTTGTAAAATTATTTTCAATTGTACCCCTAGTAGTCCTTCATCGAACCCAAAACTTACAATTTTGTAAAAATCTCTCGTTTAGCTACTACTCCGTGTCGTATGCTGTGAACAACCCTGTAGAATACAGTTCACGTAATTAATCACGTAAGACTGGTATTTTTTTAATTTTCTGGAGTGGACAAAATAGAACTATAACGTCGAGGTGATTAAATCCCTCTTATACATTCTACATTCTAAAAAAAAATTATATATTTAGTTAAAAATTAAAAAAAAATTTTATATGACAAATTAGCAGAAAAGCATTATTTTAAAAATCGAATTAAAATTATGGTGATTAGTATTTATAACAAATAAAGGCTTGAGAAAACTAAAATCAGAAGCTCGCGGTTTAAAAAGGTCCAAAGGTTTTTCCTGCAGAATTTTTTGCTGATGCTCAAGAAGCAACTACTTATTTACTTGCCTGCGAAGTCTAAAGAACATTCGTATTTTTAATTTAGTATTCCACTAGTCAAAACGACATAAGACCCAGGTAATAGTTGTCATCCACAGAGTCAAACCCCTCAAATATGGCAATGGGTAATAAGGACACCTGACAAGAAAAAATGAGAACAGATGGGGGGAAAAAAAACCCCCCAGAAAACACAACCAGGAATTAAGAGACGCGCTAAAAGAGACCCAACCTGAGATTAGAACTCATAATATTAGAAATTAAGGAGGGATAATTTGAGACCGCATCTCCAGCAATAGACAACAATGAACCCAACTACAAAGAGCGTATGTAAGGGAAAGCTACACCATAAATTGGAAATGAATGATGATGATGCTGATTTCACTAGTGTTGAGTTGGTGGATCACAATGTGATCGAAAAAGAGACATTCGCGATGGCTATGAAATGAAGGTCAGCTGTCATTTTTTATGTAAAAAAAATAATCATTGATGTTCATTTCCAAACCACTAGACATCGTTTTAAAATCACCTCGATAATACGGTATTTTATTCTACTAGTGGGATGATATCAATTGATGTCTATTACAAATCAGTGACAAACTGAAAATATGGAAATAATATAAATAAGAATATTTTAATGTAACTCTCTACAATTATTTGATACAAAACTTGCATGATGCAAACAGAACATGACAACGGAAAATTTTAATTTTTACTAGAAAGGTAGAGGAATTTCTAAATTAGCTTCGCTCCTAATGATATATTTACAATTTTCTTATTATCTTTTTTTTTTTTATTGTTAATAATGAAAAAAAGCAATTAATTATCAGGTTAAAAAGAAAGCCAAATATTATTTACAGAAATTCAATAAAATTTAATTATTTTAGTAAATTATGCGACACACTAATAGTTAATTAATTAAAAGTTTAAAATACAGGGCGTATTTTTTCAAGTGATGAATCAATAATTTGTATTTTAACATTATTATGTATGTAAATCTTAATAGCAACCTTTGGTTGGCTAAAATTTATTATTAATTTAAAATAAGTCCAAAGAAATCGAATATACAGAGGATATCATTACTTCAAAACGTATCTCAGCCATTTCGTGCTAAAGTAATGGTCGTTTGCGTGATATAGCGGATTAAAAAAACAACGTTACACTTCCAAGCCCTAAAGACTAGCCCATTACTCATCCTTAACTCTATTAAATTAAATAGGTGATAATGTGTATACATTAACCCTTTTTTCTGTTAATATAAAGTTTGACCTACTTTCTGAAGCGCGTTTTTTTTATAAAGTCTGGTATTGTTGGACATTACAAGTACTGTAATTCTGGAAGTAATATCAATATCTGTTTCAGTTTAGAATAACATTTTGTACAATAACTTTATACTGCCATACTTTTGTTTCCGGCATCTAAGAATCAATTCAGATACGTCAATTTGGCTTACCTGCTTCAGTAGCTTATCGGATGTTTGTGTAAATAAATAATTATTATAACTTATCTATTTTTATTAGAATTACATATTTTTATAACAATTTTATTAACTACCAATATTTATTCACAACGTAAAATAAAACAACAAAGATTTTTGATATGCTTCTTCCTTAAGCTTTCTATATAATAATAACAGCTCCCGTATATAGTATTTAACGCCTTGGGAGTAGCAAGGTACAGCTTGCCATGCTAGAGCCGTTCAATATACAAGGAAGGTAATGTGGTTAGCACCATAGAATAACTAACTGAAAGAAATGAAAACTCCTATGTTAAAGCCTGGAAACAGGCGCTCGACGCGATCCAAGGGGCTACTGGCAGAACTAATAGTTCGCGCCATATTTTTTAAATGACCTTTTTACTGCCAGTGCATAAGTTTTTTTATTTGTCTGGTGGTTTTCAATCTAGATTTCTAAATTTATTTGTAACAAAACACTTACAAACAAAAATAATGTATGTTGATACAAATAAATTAATAATTCCAGTTTAATTATCCCTGAAATTAGAATAAAACACGAAAAATCTGTAACTTGATTATTTTATTATAACTTTGTTAAATTATAACACATTCAATACTGCCATACAAGTATATGCTATCAGAATTTATACAATCAGTAATAAGTAATTATGGGTGTAAGTTATAAATTATGTAAATAAATAAATCATTATAGGCAAAAGTTGTTATACCTAGTTAACGTGTATATAATTTGATAATATAACTTTAATCTCAACTTTAATGACCTATTCAATTAGAAACATCTTACACCAAGTGTTATATAATACAGAAAGCCAAGGGACAAAAATTGTTATTAACCCATTCTCGATGACTGTTGTATTTACAAACAAAAAACAGTCATAGTATAAAGCTTATAATATGTTATAGTAAAGCCATATAAATAAGTAAATACAAATATATTCTCAAACTAAATGAAGGATTATGCGCTCTCGCTTGTTTAAATAAACAATGATCTTTTAAACCTGTTTTTGTTTGCTTCTTGCAAATTTATTTAATATTTATCTTAAAAGCGAACACTTACATAAATTACTGTACAACCTTTTAAAAATTAAGTTTTTAATATAAGTATACAAATTTTTGACTGATATAAATTCATTTAAATAAAACTTTAAAATTAATGATTTTTTATTTTTTTTTACAGTTTTTTTCTGGGAGTTTTTTGATTATGAGAAATTTCAGTAAAAATTTCAATAGGATCAATTAATTATGATTAAAACTATTTATTTTAAATTTTGGGAACTTATCATTGTCCAAACAATAAACTTAAAATTGAGAAATCTGTAAAATATTCCCATAAAAAACAAATCACAATTCACTTCATTCAGTTTCACTTTACCGAAACTGACAGACTGGCCAAATATAGAATTAGATGTTTATTTTTCAATTTATTTTACTAATCTAACTGATCCGGGTCACTTAGAAATTAAATTTTTAATAAATTATTTAACTATAATTGTTTCTCGCGAAAGCAAACTTCATACCAATATTTATTCATAACATAAAATAAAAAAAAAAAAAAAAAAAAAACATTTTATATAATTTATATTTATATTTTTCAACTACCCCAACTACTCCAATTACTCAACAGAGAATCAAATGAATTGCTAATTAAACTATACTCTGTGGATGACTTGATAAAATCATGATGAAATTAAAGTCCCTAGATGAATATCTAGGGACTTTAGATGAAATTTCTACGCAGCGCCATCTATCCCTCTACTGGCAGAAACTCCGTCGTGTTTCCAAAATTCAAATGGCCAGTTTCATCCGCCTGGTTAGCACTATACGCTTCAACCGCCTATTATTACCCCAGGATTGTGAATACCAAGTACTCATTTAAGGCTGAGTCGACCTAGATATCCAAACTATTTTTATTTTATAAAAATATGAAGCTGATGAAATGCAGGGTGCAGGATTCGAACCCACAACCTTGAGATTGGTAGACGAGGGATCTACCTCACGCCACCGGTCACCTTTTTTAAGCTTTTTATTCAAAGTTCAAATCCATGAATAAAAAAATCAAGTTGATTTAAATCTTTGCACCCTACTCAAGACCCACAAAATAACAAAGCGATCGAAAAAACGGCGTCTAGTTGGCTTGGAATGACGATCGAAGACATTCCCCATATAATTTACATATAAATAAATGACAGCGATCTTCATTTCATAGCCATCACCGACGCCTTTTTTTCGATCATATTGTATATAACTTTTCCACAATAAGAGGCAATGGAATACAACCTTCCAAAAATATCAATTTTAAAAAGGATCTGGTACTGCTTATCGTTCACAGATGAACTATTCCGTCTGTATCAATATACTACGAGCACTAACAACTATATCTTGGGACAAGGTCTTTTTTGGCAATAAAATAAAACGACTCAATTCTATTTTGTTTATTATTCTGAATTCAAACATTACAATATGATCTAGACAATTTTACAAAAATCTTTCTACTTTCACAACCATACACTGCACAAATATTCTAAAAAAAAAAAAAAATCAGTTAAATTTTGTTAACTATATATTGGGACGGCACAACAAGAAATTAGTTTAATACGGAGTTACATCACCTTTCGCCTTAATAACTGCCTGAACTCTTAACGGCATTGTATTTACCAAAGATTGGCACATTTGAGGAGAAAATTATCCTAAATTTCCTGCAGTTTTGCCCGCAAATCAAAAATTGTCGTTGTTGAGGCTGGTTTCTTAAATATTACCATTTTATTACACAGTTTCTATAACATTGAGGTCCGGACTACTTGCAGGATGAGATAGAACTTTTTATATTATTATTGGGAACCAATTTTTTGAGTTAATTTTGCTGGAATGGCACGATGCTCCATCTTGTTGTAAAATATAGTCTTCGTTTGAAAACAATTCTAGAGCACTAGGCAAAAGTGAGGTCTCACGTATATGTTTAGATATTTTTGGGCGTTAACAGTGCCATTTATAAAATTTAATTTGCCCAAATCTCTTGCTGACATGCAACCCCAAACCATAATCCCTTAGGAAATTTAACAAACCCTCTTTGCTAAATCTTAATGTCGAAAAGACTTCTGCTCAGACATTTCGTATTCGTTTTCGATGATCACCAACGCAAACATCAAATTTAGACTCATCGCTAAATATGACTTTATTCCAATCATTTTGTGTCCACAATAATTTAGATTTTGCCCAATTGTAGCGATTTTTCTTTTGAATTTCTGTCAGTAAGTAAGTTTTCTCTTTTTTGGCCTAAATAAGAATTTCTATCAATAATCTTCAGGTAATTGATTATCCACACAAAATAAAGTTTACCTCGTAAAACCCCAGACCGCATTTATGGATATATTTTCGGCAACATTCTCTTGATATATATTTAAACCAGTTACAGTATTCCATTTAACTGTTACTTCGCGAAGAGTACTTCTTCTAGCAGATTTGCAAATTTTTACTAAATTCCGTAAATCTCTTTGAGATACAACTTTTGGCCTTCCGAACTTTTACCTCTAACGGCTACATTGGTAGATTTGCCGTATTTTTTATTAGTATTTGAAGACCGTGGTTTTTGGAATACATAAATCATCAGAAATTTTTCGAATTGTTTTTTTTTTTTTTTTTTGTAATTATTGTAATACTTTTGCTTTTTGATTTGTGAGTTTTTCCACGGACCATTACTTTGAATTAAATAATTAAATGAAAATTGCAAATTAAAAATGAAAATTACTTACAGTAAATCTCACTAGTCAAAGTATCGAGTCACTAACAAGCTGTCAATGCTGAAGTAAACAGTTTGCAACATTTGTAACGTTTATAGCAAAGCCGTCTATAATGATATTAATTATTTTGTCATACGCTCCCCAAAACAGCTATTTTACGGACTCATTTCAGTCCGTAAAATGTTTCTTTTCGGCCTAGGCCGTAAGGGTCGTCATGGCAACCTTATGGACTAAAATGTCTAAATTCGTTATTTGGTTGTTTTATTTTGTCATTCGAAATTTGTCACAAAATCACATAAAATTATACATATTTATAATTTATTAAATACTAACAATATCAAAAGCCAAGTTGTTTAAGTTTGTGTAAAAGTACCTATTTGTTAGAGGGGCTTTTAAATTAAAATATTTTAAATTACAGTCACAACAAGACATAATCATGTGGTACATTTTTTGGCCTAAGACAAAGTATATATATTTTCTATTTAACCTCAACTGATTGACAACGTTCCCTTTGTTCACCACCGGAAACACACTTTTGATATTAGTTTTTATATCCGCAAGGGTAACTAAAATGCAGCTGTTGTCTTTTTCAATGATGTCTTGCACTCGTAGAAAGTACAATTCTTCTCTTCTACATGCTCCAAAAAGGCCAATGACAAGAGCTACCTAAAAATC